>NW_026252334.1:0-256733 GCF_025094135.1 Mucor mucedo | reverse complement strand
TTCTGTGATGATAATTGCACCTGGGGTAAGCTTTCCCGTGATATCAAGATGAAATACATCATCATGTTGGAACGATTAGCCAAGAAAGGTAAAACAGACTTGGATAGATGCCAGAACTACTGGGGGGAGCAGAAAGGTTGTTGGCAAGTGTAGCTCACAACAGACTGGGAAAAAGGGTAATACAATGACTAAACAATCACACTTATTTTATTATGTTTCTAATGCGTTTTCTGTAGAACGTGTCAACCCGGGAAGCAGGATCTTTGTCGGATGACGAAGAGACTATTCCCTCTATTGCTGAACTAGAGGAAGAACGGATTAGTCCTCTGCACGGCGATGAGAATACTGGCGTAGAAGAGCTTGAACAGACTTTAGAAGATGACCGTATCCACCGCTCTAGAAGAAAAATAGCCAGAAGATAACTACTAAAAATTTCAAAGAATTCGCACTTTGAATAATCTAATGGATTAATAAACTTACTTTTTTTTTTTTTTTTTTTTTTTTCTTTCTCTTTCTTTCTCTTCGTAAATTCTTATTTGCACAACCTAAGTTTTGTAATATATGATATGATTACAATCTCGCAGGTTGTAGAAAAGACTAAACAATAAGAAAAGGTAGTAATATAGCATATAAATATTCATCCTATTCCTGGCTTATAAGTTTCGTAGAAAGTTTGTATATTCGCTTTGTGACATATGGTGAAGGCACTAGATAACATTACATCTTCATTACGTTTTTTAACTGTGTTGTATAGATTCAGAGCTTTTTCTGTGCTGATATTAAAGGCTTCAATATGTAGACAAGCTTCTTCCAGGCTGATGAAATGTTTTTTAGGCTATAGAAAATTTTTTTAGCCTGCATTTTTTTTTATTTAGTCTGTATTTTCTAATTTTAGGGCGATTTATTTTTATTTTAGGCTACATTTTTTATTTTATGTTGTATTTCTCAAGGAAGTCCAACTTTTTTCTTAGTCTTATATGCTGTTATACCTTATGATCCCTTGGCTCTTTATGATGTTTATTGAAAGACTTTTTCTTGCCGTTATATCTTGTTGATAGTAAGTTAATTAATATTTCCATTTAATTTTTTTCTGGTGATAATATGGATGCAAGTTCAGTAGCTTCGAAGTGAAAATACAAAATAAATACCAATAAAAACGTTTTCTATACCCCCATTTTTTCACAGTTTTTGTGTATTTATACGTAAATTTTTTTTCGATTATGTAATGCTTTAAAGTAATAAAAGTGCAACGGAATGAACAAAAAGACATTTTAAAGTGGTAAAAACAAACAACAGACGGAACAATATATCAATGTAAAGTGGTAAAAACATGCAACAGACGGAATAATACATCAGTTTAAAGTGGTAAAAAGATACAACTGTTGGAGTGTTTAAACCATTTAAAGTGGTATAATGATACCACTGGTGGATAAAAACGCACCCACCTCTGGTGGGTATAAATTTGTTCTTTTCTACACCACGCATGAGGTGGGTGAAATTCGGTACCACCTGTACCACATCTGGGATAAAAAAATCAAGGGTTTTTACCACCGCCAGGTGGTCTAAGTTGGTACTTTTTTACCAACCTTTACCACCGTAGTGCGCGGCTGTGAAGGGGTACAACCCTTTACGACCTGTCAGTGCCACACTTCCTGGGGATAGTTGGGGTATCGACTTAGCTGGTCCATTCACAATGTCAACTAAAGGTAATGAGTACTTGTTAGTAATGATCGACATTGCAAGTAAGTTTTATGTGTTACGTGCCATACCAGATAAAAGCATGGCCACGGTTGCGTTACAAGTGTTAGACATAATTGGTACATGGGGTCCAATGCGTAAGTTGCAAAGTGATGGAGGTCGTGAGTTCGTGAACTCTCTAATGAAGTGCATAAAAGAGAACGTTGGTTTTGAACACGCGTTAATTTCTCAGTATCACCCTAGAGCTAATGGTGCAAGTGAAAGAGCTGTACAGTCTGCAGTAAACACCATTAAGAAGCAAATAGTTGGTAACGTTGCTGACTGGGATTTAAAGGTGCCTTCTGCTCAATTGTTTTTGAATAGCAAGTATAACGCTAGAACTAAGAGTACTCCATTTTCGTTAATGTTTGGTAGGAATCCAAATGATTTTGTTGACTTTAGTCAAGAGAAGGATTATGAAACAGCTGAAAATACACGTAAAGAGTTACAGGAAAAGATAAAAAGAATGACTGAGATAGTCTACCCTGCAGTGTATGATAACGTAAAACAAGTCACTGAAAAGCAAAAGCAAAAGTTTGATACAAGTCACAAAATGCTCGACCTGAAGCCTGGATCGACAGTGATGATTTTGATTACAGAGAAACAGAATAAATTAGATCCAAAGTATAAGGGATTTTATACTGTTGTTAGAAAAACTGCTGCTAATACATATCTTCTTAAGAATGAAAAAGGTTTCTTAGAACCTAGAAACTATCCTCCTTCCTTACTAAAGAAAGTTTCTGATAAGATCTCAGAGCATCAAGATGAGTTTCTTGAAGTTGAAGCAATCATTGGTCATAAGAAAGATGACAATAACAAGTATTTGTATAGATGCAAATGGTTTGACTTTGATGAATCTTATGATTCTTGGGAACCAGAAGAAAACTTTACAGATCCAAAGTTTATCAAAGAATACTGGCAAAGAATTGGTGAAGTACCAGAAAGCATCAAAGAAATTAATAAGGCCAATAAAAGATTATTGAAGGATATAAATGTTGCGAACCAACCAAGTTCAGGTACAAAGAGAAAAAGAACGACAAGATCAGTTAGTCAAAACAAGAAGAAATATTGATTCTGAATAAGTAGTATTCATGAATCAAAGATTAGTATTTCTAAGGAGATAAGTAGTATCTATTTGTTTAAGTAAACAAAGACCAAGCTGATGTCAAATAAAAAAAAAAAAAAAAAAAAAAAAAAGAAGTACTTGAACGGTATTAGTTAATACCTGGGTGGGGATAATGTGGTGACCTAGCAAGGCTATAGCCATATTAGAGCTAACAAAGGTTTATCCATGCCGACACCATTTGTGATATAAGCTTAACAAGAAATGTCATAGTAAGAACTATAAGGAAATTACATCACAAGTCTAATTTAGTACGTCTGAGAAATACTTAAAATTTAGTTTAAAGCAAAGACAGTTAAGAAGACTTAACATTTATTAGAACAAGACTAAATTAGTGACTATGTAATAATCATATACATTTTTGGTTAATCAATGATAACTTCAAGATAGCACTAGAGATATGAACACAGCAGACAGTCTTTTATATAAATACTCGTACATTTCATTTATTAATAAAGGACAATCTTATAAACAGTCTCAAACTACTCCTATAGTCTTTTTATAATTTAAACCTTACCTTAAAACACAACAGTTGTGATCGAGCTTATATACAGATATAACTCTATCATCAATTGTTTCTTTCTTATTTGATAACCTTTCTATAAATCATTATTGCATTACTCTTTAAATCAAATACATGCTATTATACTCTATTTATTACGCATTGATTACTCATCAACATATAGAAAACAATAGTCATACGTTTATTCCAGATAATACAATCCAATGATATGATCGCTCGTCAATAACAAGATTCTCGAAGGTACCATGAGATGCTCGATCTTTAATTGACAATACGCCTATTGTATATTTGACAGGTTTCACTTTAATGATTGATATTCAGCCAGTTCTGAATATGTATATAAAGAACCCAATTTATTGTATAATAAAGACTTTAGTTTATTTTTGCAGTTTGATAATTTTACTTCATCAAATTCCTTTATTTTTATTCTTAATTCGTAGCTTTATCTCTCGAATTTCTCAGAGCCCTGACCATTTTAAAGTAAGTTCATCGTTGTTAAAAATTGTAGTTAATGTCGTATTTGACGCCTAAATAAATCGAATACAATTACTATTTAATCTGTCTTGAGTTATAATATACTTCATATATTATAACAGACACAGTACCAGTTCTCATAATCTTCTAACTGGAAATCATACCCTACATTGGACCCCGGTTAGCTGATTTACTGCGGTTCCTTCTAGCACCTACGATGAGTAATCAAGTAATCCAATCATCGCACATATTGCTAAATGGATAAATAATTTCTCTGCTGGAAATTCCGGACATACAACCATAGGCTTACATAACTATAAATTATAAGCTATGTTTCATGTCGTTACTGATTTATATTTCAAATCCAACAATTCCCAGTCTCTGGAAATGTTTATTCGATCTACGCAGAAATTAATTGAAGTAATAATTTAATATAAAAGGACCTCTATTTTTATCATGACAAACTCTCCAACTTATAATAAAGGATTAAAGAGTCTCATTTCTTTACTTGTTTATTTTTATCTTTTATTTTCTACCGTTTTATACTCAAATTATCACAGTTAAGATAAGAGACCAAGCTTCGTTCACAAAATCTTTTTCGGTAGCCTTCTTTCCTCTGTCAGTTTGTAGTATCGAATTTTTCTTGTTTAACAAACGAATCCTATTAAAGGCGTTAAATCTATAAGAATCATTTTTATATATTTTTTCAGTCTTACACATGGGCATAAATTTCGAAAAAAGATTCATTTAAAGTGACAGCATATCTGGCTTGGGCTTTTAAGCACAATTGATAGGCTCGCTTCAAATCTGTTTGGGCAATCTACCAACATACTCAACTTAATAGTAGTCCAAGTTAGTAATAGTAAATATACGTACCTTTTCAATATCTTTAAGCTCATTGGTGACGTCATCAGGAAGTGGAGGCATGTCCCGTGATTCATAGACTAAGTTTTTCAATTGTTGCCAAGATGTCTCTGAGAACAAGGACCTTTGAGAATCTGGATCAGTAGAATTATTAGAAAGATCCACAATTGAATTCAAGCCAAGAAAAACGGTGTTTTTAGCTTCATCGGTCAAGTTTGTGAAAGTTCTTGCATTTTTAGCTAAATGTACGGCTTTTGACTTGAGACTGGACCCAACGCTCTTTTCCGTTCCAAGAGTGATACCGTCGATTTCGAACACGTCATCCCTTGCCTCTACCGATTGCATTACATTGGCTCTGTTGATATTAGCCTCCAACAATTCATTGCCCAACTGTGAGCTAGCACTGTCTTGTAAAGCGAATGCATTTTGGTCAGATCGGTACTTCAATCGCAGAACATTCCAGTAATTGTTGACGGAAATGTCAAGACCTCCGTATTATTTCCAAACAATTCAGGATAAGACCAGAAGACCAGTATAATTACAACTATTTAGAGCCCAATCGCAGCCATTTACAGTCTGTGAGCTCAAAACTCAAAAACCCTGCCTGGGAGGTCGCCCCTCCTATAGCAAAGACTAGCCTCAGCCGCAATATCGCGATATATCTATTTTTTTTTTTTTCAATTTAGCGTCTTTTTCAAAGAAACAAGAGTCAATTACTAACTAACCTTTTTTGCGTTATCCGTTACTTTTATTTATGATAGAAAAAAATATGTAAAGGGAAAAGAAAAGGGGAGGAATAAAGTGTGAACCAGCTTTATTTGTAGGCTGATAAACAAGCTTATGTCAGGATGATTTAATTGATTGTTTCATCATCCATAATGTTTGGGCCTTTACTTAAAATAGAAACCTTGGCAAAAACCCCCCCCCCCCAAACAAATCGGAACTCGGTAGTTGTATATATGCGTTCCAGTAGTAGCTTGTAATGACAGTGAAGCAGATTTTATGGAAAACAGAAATCAATCATCCTATGAAGTTTAGACGATATGGCATGTTAATTGACGTGTAAACCTTCACGTGATTCTAAAAAATACGTTTGAAAAAAAAATATGCTTGAAAAAAATACGGAGTTCTAGACATTTCCATTGTTGACGGAAAATCTAAAAAAAAATATCTTAATAAAAAATGCATTACACGACAGTGCTTTAATGATAAAGATGTTACTTCTTAAGACTGTCAAGGTTGGGTTAGTTCTATGCTGAGACCTTCTGGGACAGGAACAACTAATATCTACCTGTGTGATTATATGAGATTGTGTCCTCATTGGATCATCCCCGATAGGCATGTTATTATGTTATTCTCAACACGAATAACGTATGGCTGTTAATGATGGTATATCTGGTGAAGAGTCAGCGGCATAATAAAAAAGACTCCGTGTAAAGATGGATATTCCTTTGGACAAACTACGCAAGTTGATATCCCAAGAAGATTGAATATTGTAGTGGCCATCGTGCATACGCATATGTACTTTTTTTTCAATGAAACCCATAAAAAAATAGCCTTCTTTGTTTGGTCTTAGTGTATGTCTTTAACACCTGATGTGCTCTAAATATGATACGTTTACTGAATGCTAACAGCTGCGTTGTGTAAATGAACTGTGGTTGAAGTAAATGTAAATGGGTTAGTTATTTCCGATTTGACTGTAGTCACTTCTTATCAATTCATACCTGAGCTGGAGTTAATTTTCTGTGTTTTTTCAGGAATAAACGCAAAGGCTATTCTCAAGGTCCCCCCTCTTTTTGTAAAAATTTAATACCCCATAAGGCAATTATAACCTTATATTTCTATACTCTTCAGCCAAAAAAAAAACGATGTAAATTCTTACTCTTCCAATGGTATAGCGCACTATCTCATTATTTCTGCTTGAGAGCAGCCCACTGATATTGTTTGTGGAACACACATTTAAAGAAATACAAGGAAGTTATTTTGGAACTAGAAAAAGGGATTGACGCTTGCAAAATTAACACGAACGTCCTTCTTGCAACCAAACAGGTGAGTTGATTGACGTGATTCGAGAATTCAGGAGGACAACGAGAAATTGTTGGTAGCCGTCCAAAGCAGAGACCAGGATATTGCAGCTTTAAAAACTGAAGTGGAAAAGCTTAGTGGTAGCTGCAGTAATATTTCTACCCTTTTGACTCTTTGTTCTAAACCTTATTTGTTAGCTTATTTCACATTTGGAGGAAAGTGGTATGGATGGACCAACGAATGAATATGTATCCATGATGCAAAAGAGAAAGATGAAGAGGTCAGTACTCTCAATAAAGAACTCATGACAGTAAGAGAGTCACTCGATTAAGGTATTGGAGACTTTGGAAAGCACATGGCCAAATCTCAAGCTGAACTCAACGAGAAAAAACAGTTGAACCGAGTTAATTGAGGAGCTTAAAGATACCAAGAAGCGTTGCCAAGATGACCTTACGAAACAATGTAAGGACATGATTGTCTCTATCCAACACCGAGATGTGCGTATTGCGATTTTACAAGGTAACCTTGAAAAACAAACAGACACTGTGAATAGACTAAAGGATTTGTTCCTTGAAAAAATAGTAAAGTTGAAGCACAATTCACGCCGTATTCGACGCATTGAATAAACGAAAAGAGACCGTAATTGAATTACGAAACGAAGCAAGAAGCAAAGAAGAAGCAGTCCGTACATCTCCTACCTCCGAAGAATACACAAGCACAATTCAAGGACACAAAGAAGAATTAGATTTAGTTCAAAGAGAAATGAATGAATCGAGACAAAAGAATGAAAATTTTCCAATATTTCATGACCAGACTCCAAATAATAAAGTGTGCATGATTTTTTTGGGTTTTCTATTTTAGATTTTTTTTAAGTACAATTTTGAAGTTAAGAAAAACAAAAAAGCAGCTTTAGCGAAAGCCTGAACACCAGAAAGAGAGAATATAAGCTATCCTCTTTTTTTTTTTTTTTTTTTTTTTTTGAATTTGGCCATTAATCCTTCCTTATTTCAGAAGGGTTTCTTTGCTGAGGGATTCCCGCATTTGCTGCAGGCAGAAAAGACGGATAAGACGGTCACAAAATGTTTTCATTTAAAGCTCGACGTTTTAACTTTTTTTTTTAGTTTTTTAGATCTCTTTTACGCTTTCAAGAATGCTTCGATCAAAGGCCTTTGTTAAACGTACCCGTAAAGGAAATGTTGTAAAAGTTGTTAAAGAACATTACTTGAGAGACGATATTCCTTGTTCTTCTCCTATTTGTAAACATTGTACACATAATTCAGCACCCGTTTTATCCGCAGAACCTAGATCTACCAGCACACTCAAACCCCATTATCTTATCCCTGACACCAATGTATTTATTAGTCAGGTAAAAGAAACACCAAACGATTCCACAAGGTGATTTTTTTTTTGTTTAACCAAGTTGTTACTATAGCTCGATATTATGGAACACCCCGCCATTAAGGACGTTATTGTTTTACAAACTGTCAGAGAAGAAATTCGTCATTTAAGTCTTCCCGTTTATAACAGACTTAACGCTATTTTGGCTGATAAGACCAAGCGTTTCTACATGTTTGCCAATGAACATCAACGGTAAGCTGTTGAAATTCACTTTTTTTCTTCGAGAGTCCGTGTAGCTTATTTTGTTTTTTCCTTCGCGTAGTGATACCTTTATTGAAAAATTAAAGGATGAAACACCTAATGATAGAAACGACAGAGGTAAAAGAAAAAGAAAGTAGGTTTTAAAAAGATCACGGCTGAACTAAACTCGAAATTTTAGCCATCCGTGTGTCATCAAAATGGTATAAGGATCATTTAAAGACAAATGGTTCAGGTGAAGATATCGAGATTGTTTTATTGACAGACGATCGTGGAAATAGAGAAAAGGCCAATGCCACTGGTATTAAAAGCAGCGATGGTAAGACACATAGTTGAAAGCATGAATCCTGTAAGCTTAAATAAGATTATAGTTGCATCATACGTCGAAAGCATTAAGGATGTTCCAGAATTACTCGATATGTTATCTGCACCTAAGGCTGCAGCTGGTGACAAGATCGTCTATGAAGAGCATTTAAGTCCCGCTCAAATCCAAAATGGTATCAAGAAGGGTAACCTCATCCAGGCTCCCTTCAACATTAGTATGCACAACGTTCTCGAGGTAATTTTTAGTGTATTATAATTATTTGGGTTCGTGCTTATTTTGTTATATAGGCCACTGTTGTAGGTGAAGTTGAGGGAGAAGTGAAGACCGTTTATATTTTAGGTCGTAAAAATTTCAATCGTTGTATTCAAGGTGATATTGTCGCTGTTGAATTATTACCCAAGAGTGAATGGAAGCGTGGAGCATCAGTAGCTATGGAAGATGATGAAGATGAGGAAAAGATGTTTGGTGAAGAAGAGATGGATGAAATCAACAAAAAGAACGCCGCTATGTCTGAACAAGATGGTGAGGCTGAACCCACTGGTAAAGTTGTTGGTATCATCAGAAAGAAGTGGAGACCGTAAGTGCAGTACTGTTGTGATGGCATGAGAATAGAAACTGATATGTTTCTATAGTTACTGTGGTTTCATTGTGAAGAACACTGCTCCTTCTCAAAAAGATGCTCAAACAGCAACCAATGTCATTTTCCGTGCCATCGATCGTCGTATCCCACCCATCAGAATTAGAACTGCTCAAGCTAGTACCTTGCTCGGTAATCGTATCGTTGTTGCAATTGATAGCTGGCCCGTCACTTCCGGGTATGTATTGTATCATTTATTTTAAGAAGGGTCTAGTTAATATAAAATTATAGTATTCCTATGGGTCATTTCGTCAAGACTTTAGGTTCATCTGGTGACAGAGAAACTGAGACTGAAGTTTTGCTATTGGAACACGATGTGCCTTATCAGGAGTTCTCCAAACGAGTCCTTGAAGATCTTCCTATTGAAGGTGAACGCTGGGTCGTCCTTGATAAGCATTTAAACAATGAAAACAGACAAGATTTCAGAGATTTGAACGTCTGCAGTATTGATCCTCCAGGTAAGCTTTTTTTATTATATTTGCTGGTATCGATTGAAAACATGATTTATTAAATGCATGAATAGGATGTACTGATATTGATGATGCCCTTCATGTCCGTACTCTTTCCAATGGTAACTACGAGATTGGTGTTCGTAAGTATTAATGCCCACCCATAATGCTATAAAAATCTCATCTAACCCAATACTGCAGATATTGCCGATGTTACTTACTTTGTCAAGTACGGTATGCCTATGGACACTGAGGCCGCTGCGCGTGGTACTTCAGTCTATCTCGTTGATAAGCGTATTGATATGTTGCCTTCTCTTTTGGGTACCAGTAAGTATAAAGGTTTTGGTTTTTCTGTTTTTGATGATTATATTAAACTTTTTTTTTTTTTTGACAGATCTCTGTTCTTTAAGATCAAATGTTGAACGTTTAGCCTTCTCTTGTATTTGGGAAATGAATGAGGACGCTGAGATTGTTAACGTGAAGTTTACCAAGAGTGTTATCAAGTCCAAGTTTTCCTTTACCTACGAGGAAGCACAAACACGTATTGACGATGAACGTATGCAAGATGATGTGACTAAGGGTATTCGTGTCCTGAACAAGTTTGCCAAAATCCTTCGCCAAAAGCGTATGGAAGCTGGTGCCTTGACTTTATCATCACCCGAAGTTCGTTTCAACCTTGAGAATGATTCCCAAGATCCTGTTGATGTTGAAATGAAAGAATTAAAGGAAACAAATGCTCTTGTTGAAGAATTCATGTTGTTGGCAAATATCTCGGTCGCTAAAATGATCTACTCCAAATTCCCTAGCTCTGCAATGCTTCGTAAGCATGCTGCTCCTCCTACAAACAATTTTGATCAACTCCGCAAAACTCTTGCCGAAAAGGGGTTCACCTTGGAAACCGAAAACTCCAAGGCTTTGGCTGATTCACTTGACAGAGCTGTGGTAAGTGAATACTTGTTATGCGTAATGAACATATAAATTAATTTTTTTTTCTGCTGTAGTTACCTGATGATCCTTATTTCAACAAATTGGTTCGTATCATGACTACACGTTGTATGATGCAAGCCCAATATTTCTGTTCTGGTACTGAGCCTGAATCTGACTTCATGCATTATGGTTTAGCCAGTCCCATTTATACTCATTTCACATCGCCCATCCGTCGTTATGCGGGTAAGTTAGTTAATTTTATTTCTAAAGATTTTAAGCTAAACATAATTGGTATAGATGTTGTTGTTCATCGTTTATTACAGGCTTGTATCGAAGCCGATCTTTCTTACGGTGAAGAGCTTACAGATATGACCAAGATGAAGGAGTTATGTGATAATCTTAATTTCCGTAACAGAATGGCACAACAAGCCAGTCGTAGTTCAGTTGAATTATTTACAAGTCTTTATTTCAAGAACAAGATCGAAGTGGAGGAAGGTCGTATTCTTCGTGTTTTAAAGAACGGTATCATTGTGCTCGTGCCCAAATATGGTATTGAATCCATTGTTTATACCAGCGAAAAGGCTGGAGGACCATCACCCTTCACATACGACGATGACGATAAGAGTTTGGTTGCTGGTGATATCAAGTTAAAGACATTTGATAGTGTCAAGGTTGAAATCACGGTTGAAGGTGACGAGCATGGTATGCGTCAAAAGATGAACATGAGCTTGGTTGAGCCATTTGTTGAAGGTATCAGTGTGGTACCTACTGTTAAGAAGAGAGTGATTGAAGAGGATGAACCAAAATCTGATAAAAAAGCCAAAAAAACTAAAAAATAAGCACTGTTACATTTGAAAGATATAATATTTATTCTGAATAATCTGTTTTAATAAAAAAAAAACTAAAAAAAAAGTTTGCATAATATGAGACTATGAGGAAATCATGATCTACCGTTTCCTGATGACGAGACTATGGAAAAATGTTCTTCCCCACACAGTTTTTCTTCTACGACATACCTGGAAAAGTTTAAAGAAAAGAAAAAAAAGCGAGGGGAAACGAAAGGGGATGATGCAAAGAAGGAATGTTTAATATAGACACAGGAGCTATTTTTATAAAAGGGGTGGGGGAATAAAAGGGGGGGGGGGGATTGAAAGCGTGAATTTTTTTAGATGTGTTTATGAAAGGCTGGTTAAGAAAAAAGATATGGGCATAATGAGATATAGCAATAAAAAAAATGTTTTCATACAGCTTGAGGTATATAGTATAGTTGAATCAGCATGAAATAATGAATGGAAAGATGTGTGCGACCTGGATCTTCTTTTTAAACAAAATTGGGAATCATATCCGTGACCAAATTTGTTGTAGAAAATGGTGATGATAAATTATTGCTATTGCTGTTACCATAATATACATTATTGTTATGAGGGACGACAACAGGGTCGTTGTATAAATTGTCTAACGAAATAGGCGAGCCAGCGACTGTTGATGCAGAACAGGAAGCTGTCAATGGAGGCGTTAATTGTTGATGATTGGAGGCATAGTTAATATTTATATCTTGCATAGAATAATACTCCATAGCTTGGTTAGCTGTGTTGGCATCATAAGAAAAATTTCTCTTGTAGTTATTGAGCATTGGCATAGGTGAAGAATTTTCTGGTTCTTCATATTTTTTGTTCTATGAAAATAATATATATGTAAGTTATTGTTCGTACATGTTTTATGTGCATTATATTTACCCGAGCCATCATAGAGTTTGACCAAGATGGAGAGAGGTATGCAGCGTGTTGATGGTTATAATGCATATCTGACATGACCATTGTATTCTTTGGTGCAGGGCATGATTTTCTTCTCAAAGACTGTGAATGGAACATTTCTTCGTTATTTTCATGGCTAAGCCAATTTCTTGCTCCACCCAGAGAAAAAATGGAAGGGTCATAATGATGAGATGCTGCTGGTGTTACTGAAGTTGCTACAGCAGTTGCTGCAGCGACAGTTGCAACAGTGCGCACATTGTCGCTGATTGAATTTTGCTGATTTTGCCATGCAGACCAATTCATGGTGTCTCTAGCATGTTGATGAGAATGATTGATGTCATTTGTTGGCATAAAGGACTGAAAGACCGAGTGATCGTCCAATTCATGAGTATTCTGGACATTTGCAAAGAATTGAGAGAATAAGACTGATGACTGATTGAGATCAGAGGTAGAAGAGTCCTTTGGTGATTTATTCTCCATCGATCTGTTACTATCACTGTTATATTCTTCTTCGTAGTCTTCATCGTCATTCTCGTCAGAGCTCTGCTGATTTAATTGTTGATGGTGACGTTGTTGCTGAACATTTGATTTTCGTCTCAGCAACTTTGCCTTGGCACGTCTGTTCTGGAACCAAATTTGGACACCGCGGGGCGTCATGTCAAGTTTCTGGGCGAGAATGCGACGGATGGTTGCACTAGGTTTAGGATTTTCAGAAAATGATTTTTCCAGAACCTTAAGTTGAGCACGAGAAGTACGACGTCTGTGTTTTATCTCAAAGGGGTTGTAGAATGTAGGACGGAAGTCTCCATGAGGGTACTGATGGAAAGTTTCGAGAAGGTAGTTTTCTGATTCGGCAACGGGTGATGGTGCGAACATGCAGTTCGGACGATTCTCCTCGTCGTGATCTTGTTTTAAAGTAAATGATTGTTCAAAAGGTTGCATCGTTTCCAATGTCATTGCGTAAAGAAGTGTGGGAGAGAAATAGTTTGTAGAAAAGAAAAAAAGTTAATCCAAAGATAGAAAGTATTCAAGTTTATATAGAGTCTAGAAGATGTTTATAGCCTTGGGGGCATAAAATTCCAGTGGTAAGGGGCTATAATAGACTACCTCGCTTTGTTAACAGCACACGCTAAAATAATGGAAT
The DNA here is from genome assembly GCF_025094135.1 of Mucor mucedo. Classification (NCBI taxonomy): domain Eukaryota; kingdom Fungi; phylum Mucoromycota; class Mucoromycetes; order Mucorales; family Mucoraceae; genus Mucor; species Mucor mucedo. The sequence continues at coordinate 243,155 of NW_026252334.1, read as the reverse complement.
GATTGCTTTTTTTTTTTTTTTTTTTTTTTTTGAAAACTATTGTATACGCAAACATTGAGAAATTCAGGGTAGAATTGATCCCTCAAAGGAGTTTATTTTGTTTGATGAGCCGTAGTTCCGATATAATGCTTTACCGTTAATGCATACATACGTACATACATAGCAGACCCACAAAAATAATCAAGCATTTAAAGTATATGCATTTCACAGTTTTTTAGTTAGTGCGATACTTTATTCAAATCTAGTGTCGAAAATGTAGTTGTCATTACTTTCTTTTCATCATTTATATTCAAGCGAAATACCAATGTAATTTTACTAACTAGGCTAATACTATTATGTTCTAAGTCTACTATCACTACGATTTCGACGTATCGATCTCATTTGGTCGTAAATTGTCGATGACGATTTGATAATCGCCAAATTACACCATTCAGTTGGTTATTTCCTATTAGAACTTCAGGCGAAAAAAAATCATTGGTATGCGATTTTTCCTTTTTTTTTTTTTGTGATTATGCGCGCCAGTTGACGATCCAACCTTCTTGATATAGATCGATTTACTTTCATCAGGATAATTTATTAGAACGATATGTTTTACAATTGGTACAATAATAGCCACATGTATGCACCAAATTTTGGTCCAGTGTGTGTGCTCGTTTGTTTCTAAAAATATAAGAAAGGAGTCTAGGATATTTAAAGGATAGTGACTAAATTGAAAAATACCCATCACAGTAGTAATAATTCTTCTGACACATGTTCAAATCGTTAATGAAATTAATATACAAACAAAGGAAGAAAAAAAAACATCGCACTCGCATTTTATCTCGTTTGCTTAGGGGGTTAATGATGTGTTCTAGATGTAGATCTGAATAATAATAAAAAAAAAAAAACTTGACATTGTGTAGAATAGTGAGAGCCCGGTAAAAAAGAACTGGTGTAAAAAGCCCGTGAATTATCCCTGCAGATCACTTCAGATGATAGAGATCACAAAAAGTATAGCTTACATTTTAAAAAAAATATATATATATTTTTACGCCCGTTTATTGTAGCGGAAAAAGTAATAATTTCGGCCGCAGTAATAATATAGAGAAAGCAATAAAGAATAAAGAATATCAGGGAATTAGGTCAAATTCTTTTATATGGTTTAATACAGAATATAATAGTCATAGTAATAGTGAAAAGGTAAAGTTCATTTCACCATTTTCAGAATTTTTTTTTTATTATTATTTACACAAATATTAGAGGAAAACTAATCTATTCGTCGTTGCCGTCCTCCTTCTCATAAACATATCCTCTTGCGATACCTGAAAGACCCTCTTGAATATCTGCTGCTTCGTCTTCACCGACATTAGCTTCCAAACCTCTGTAAGTTCTATTCTTAAGGTACTCTCCTATGTCATTAGGAATGCGGTTAATATGAATCCAGGAGAAATATAAAAATACATGTGACACTATTTATAAACTTTACCTGCAGTACTATTTAAAAGCATGGATATGCTTGTTTCCTTGTTTCTTAATGTCAAATCTGTCAATGTACTTGTTAAGACTTCACCTGAATCTATTTTAATTTTTTTGTGAGAAATGTAAGTTCTTCGTTTTCGGGTGTATTTTATTGTACTTACCATCTTTAGCAGCCCCTCCAGCTTTGTGGAAAGGACCTGTTTTGTACTGTCCTGTAATCAAGGAGAAATGAGCCTCTTCATCACTGGATGCATTGTCATCTTTCTCCTGGAACAGTGCAAGGATGTTAGTACATAAATACGTCCCATTAATCCTGATTTCTTTACCTCGTCATAAGTGAAATCGTCAGAACGCAATTGAGGTAGAAGCTTAGAGAAATCAGTTATATAGTTTCCGGTCCATTCCATATCCCTATAAACGTTAAGTCGATGTTAATTATATGTACGGATGTGCATGCATCTTCTTTTTTAATCATACCTGATAAGAGCAATTTCTAATTCAAAAGGTGTTATAATTGGGCGGTAAAACTCCTGCTCGTAAATGATCAGTAAACAAATCTTTATTTCTCTCTTTCTTTCTCTTCTCTCTCTCCTGCCTTGTACATACCTTGGAATCAATCAAACTATTTTCAGGACATGACACTAACACGTAACAGTCTACTTCCATGAAGTTGGCCATTTTGGCCACGTTTAGTTTTCCCATGACAAAAAAATACGATTTACGGCCAGAAGCTTTGATGACCTTCTTCAAATGCTCGATAATATTTAAATACGAAGCTATGAATTATAATATATTAAAATCACTAGCCTGGAAAAATATAAAAAAAAAAAAAAAAAAAAAAAAAAAAAACTATAACTTACCGACACCTAAAGTACCGACAACAATACCAATAGTATCTGCATCCTTTGCCTTTTGTACGAGGACATATCTCTTCATTAACATTCTATTCACTTGGACAGATTCTTGTCTTGCTATTTTAGATTTCGGGTCATATGTAAAAAGCTAAAATATGAGAAGTTTTGTCAGTATAGCAATGCTTTATAAAAAAAAAAGGGAATAATTCGATCATTTACAGGGCATTTGTTGTGCACCATCATAATATTTGTCAAAGTCAAACTTTCGGTTCCGATGAAAAATATGGAACAATCTTCCATTGAAATATTTTCAGGCAACTCAAAGTAACGGCCGCCTCGCTTCATTTCTGCCTTTAATTCGTCGACGTTTTCTATAGGTGCAGATGGAGGAATGATGGTTGACTCTTCTTCACTGTCCATATCCTCCTCCTCCTCCTCCTCCTCCTCTGTCTGGTCGCAATTGTTTTGACCACAACATTTCTCTTTGATTTCGACCTTTTGGCTGCTACAGCAAGATCTGTTGTTTGTATCATCCCGGCTACAACATCCGCCAGCTGCAGGTCTTTTCGTTGTCTTATCTAATGTTGTCTGTAACTTTGACTCGGTTTGGATAATGGTTGGTATAATATGTTGGTAGGTTTTTGCTAATTCAGCTGTCAAACTTTCGGTAGCATAAGAGTATTCAACGTCACACATGATAATAACGGGTGTTGATTTGTCAGGAAACATCATTTTAAATTCATTCTTACAGTGTTCCAGATCAACAGGCTGCTGACCAAATACATATAACACTGGTAAACGAGAAGTACTATGTTCAAGAAATTAGAGTGTGTATAATAAAATGAGCTCCCTCTCAGATCACTTACGGACTTAAACAAGATCTTCCGTAATGAACAATCAAGTCTGCGCTAATATGTTCAGCTGCAACTTCGTCAACACAACAGCTACCGTATGAGGTATCAGCCAGAATAAATATATCGTTTCCGGTCTTTTCTCCCAATTCCTTGGAGACAGCGGCTGCGTCTGCCAAAAACTCATCCGGGAATTGTAGGGCAATGCGCTTAAAGCCCCCTTCCAAGATTCGAGTAACAGTACGATCGATCTCATACAATTCTGTAATGTTTTTATGTTTTTCACTCTTGACTTCAATTTGTCTTTCGATGACATCTCTTCCGTCGTCGGCAAAGTTGGTAGGTCCGTTTGCTGCCATAATTATTCAAATAAGGAAAAAGGGAGAGAGAAAACATTTTTAAGCAGGGTGACTGGCTTCATTACACGCATTAGAGCTTGATGCACCACTTTGAAAAAGAAGCGGTTGAATGGACTAGCAAATGAAGTGTTTAATCGGGTAGACACAATATGAATATTGTATCATGCATTAAATTCGGCCGGTCAATATTGCACGGTTTAAAATCTAATTTCTTAAATAATAAAAAGTTTCCTAACGGTCTTAAGGTTCACAGACTTAATACCACTCGAAAAATAATAAATGTCATTGGCATGACGTAGCTGATAGGCCCAAAAAATCAAATATTGATGCTTTTCTTTATCAAGGCAATAATATTTGCTTAAGTGAAAAAAGATAAGGCGAGTTTCTAGTGGTAGTTATTACTTTATAAATATTACGACATTTTCTTCCAGATTGTATAATTTGTGGCGTACACCCAAACTAAAATTTTGATTTCGCTGGGTATTGGCTGCTTCTAACGATCCTTTATATTCTGGATAAGATATATTTATATTTTTTGGTGATTTTGGTTTTATTTAAATGGATATAAATAAGTGGGCTATGTAAATTATTAGATACTTTTTTTTTATAAAAAAAAAATAAAAAACAAGTTATGTACAATAGAAATTACATGTATATAAATCATTCTCCTGCACAAACATATTCTCGATTAGGTAAAGGTGTTCCTAATCCTACGCTCGATGCACGACTCAAAGTACCATTTAAAGGACTAAGTTTCTCCACCACCGTTCGAAGCCCATCCCAAATCATGGAACATCTTACCAAGAAACCATAATACGAGAGTAGCTTGAGCCCATCCATATTTTCTCCATGCATACCAATTTTAACCGTCTGCCTTAATTCCCTCTGAATATGTAAATTTCCTGCAGTAACCATGCGATCGATTTCGAGCCAATCGTCCGGGAACTCACTTAAAGGTCTATTGTAATCTTTGAGTATCCTTCCCAAACGGAGCATAACTTGTAGACTATCGCCAAAACTTTCTAGTGTTTCCCTTGTTGGCGTGATTCTTTCTTTAAGTGTAAGTGCGTCTGATGCATGGGGGGTACGGTCGGTAGCTCCAGTGACCTCTTCTAACCTAGTTGCAGTTTGACTTAGGCTGATTAAAGGCAAAAGTAAACGGAAGGAAACTAGAGGCCAAACAACCCGCTTCATTGCTTCAATTGCCTCATTGTACCTTTTCGCTCTTCTTAAGTCTCTTTTACAGCGATCTTTGCCACCGCCAATGATATGGAAAATGATTTGTACATAGTATTCATTAGAAACATTTCGCAGCCGTGTTGACTCCGTCTGAAGTTTTGACAAGACACCAAATGCTTGGTTGCTAATGTTTGTAATAGCATCATGAGTCCAGAACTTGCTACTATCTTCTATTTGTTGACGCATTTGATCAGGCCCCAGTGCACGCGAAGAAAATGTTCGGGAAATTGCTTCGGTAATGGATATTTCTCCTTCTACTGGTAATTTTCGTGTGATCTTTTGCGAGAGAGATTCATCCACTGCTCCACTACCGCTAAAATCCAGGTAGTATTCCGATGATTTCTCGTATAATTCAGCTGCATCTTCCATGGCCTTCCCTAAATTTTTTCGCATGACGCTGCTTGCTTTTAATGGAAAAACAAATATAGAAACAATCCTACAAACAAATTAATAAGTCTTATTTTCTCGAAAGGACTTTTTTTTTGTCTACTTACAGCGATATAACAATACCGATGATAAGATTTAATGTTCTCCACGCACCCAATTCTGCTGTGTATGACATTCGATCGTGAATCAAATCAGAATAGCCGGACAATAAAATAATCACAGTTGTCAATAAACCCTGTGTTCAAAGTAAGAATTTATATGTGTGTGTAACGTTTTTTGTTTACTCACAATGCTACCAGCATAGGCATATTTAGGCAGGACTTTTAATTTAGCAATAAAAAAGACTTGGATAAACATGAAGCAACACAGCATCACTGCTGCTTGCCATTCCCAATTTGGATGGAATATTGCTCTTGTTATTGTCATGATGACTATACTTGCTGCACCTCCAATCAATGTCCCCATCAATCGTTGAACACTTAGGTTTAGAAACCCACCTACAGTATTATCCAAAACGGTAACCACAGATACACCTAAGTAAACAAATAAGCTTAATATTTAAAAACGAAGGATAAAAAAAATAAATAGAAAAAAATAAAATATCCGCCCCTTCTTACCGACCCAAAACACATTAGGAAATATTTCAGATATAGGATCGATAACTACTAACAAAGCCGCAATGGTAAATGCAGTAGCCATCTGAAATGCATATCTATTGTCAGGACTTATAGCTTGCTTATGGATCCAAGTATAGAAAGTTGATTGTCTTAAATTTTCAACCCAAGGGTGAGTTTTTTTTGTAATGGAAACAGGAGAAGGAGGGCCGTATTCTGATCTAGGAAAAGGAACATCCTCGACAATTGTAATTCGTTCCTGGCCAGGTATTTTCTGTACTTGTTGTGGATGGATAGTTATTACTTCCGGTATTTTTTCTGTGTATTTGAACTGAAATGCTCTTTGTGTTGAATCTGATAACCGAAAAAATAAAATAAAGTTACTATTGTTGACAGGCAGAAAAAAAAAAAAAAAAAAAAGCTAAATGTTACCAAGTGATTTAAATGATAAATTATCTTCTTCCTCTTTAATAATCAGAATATCTTTCAAGTTCATAATGGTATCCTCATCTTTTGGGAATTCTCGTACTGTAGAACTTTGGCTTTCTGCATTTGAAGGTCGATGAGATTCATCATAATAAATCATGATAAAATTAAACAGTAACAGAAAAAAAAAAAAAAAAAAAAAAAAGAAAAAAAAAAAAGAATCTAAATTAACAATGATATATATATATATAAACTTCCTACACTACATAAATGAGCTCATTCGAGCAAAAAGAAAGGTCCATATCAAAACTAATAACCTTTATGTATAACCCGTTATAGGAAATATAAAGTTTGTGTCACTTTAACAATCTATAAAAAAAATGCAACGTCATCAGACAACAAGAGATCTCATCTTTTTCGCCCCTTCTTTTGTTTGAAAAAAGCATGTTCAGACAAGCAATTAAGAAATCCAGTGAGTGCCAATGAAGTCAATGAGCATGCCTGTACTGACAATATTTTCAAAGCAATGTCACTTCAACAACGTTCCTTCTCGAGTCTTGTCACAGCCAAGGAGCTGCAAGCGGCTTTGGGCAGTGTCAAAGTGTTGGATGGTTCGTGGCATATGCCGAATACAAACCGTGATCCATATCAAGAATATTTGGATAAAAGAATTGTCGGTAGTCAATTTTTCGGCATTGATACCATCAAAGACACAAGTATCGATCTTCCCCACATGCTTCCTTTACCAGATAAATTTGCTGATGCCGTTGGTAATTTAAAAATATCCCATATACTTTCAACTTAATTTTAGTAACACACAAGCAAGGTAAAATGGGTATTGATGAAAATGACCATGTCGTGGTGTATGATACAGCCGGTGTATTTTCCGCCTGTAGAGTCTATTGGACATTTAAAGTATGTGAATACCAGCCCAAATAAGCATATTTACATTTAGAAAAACTATGTAGGCATTTGGTCACAACTCTATTTCTGTGCTAAATGGTGGATTACCATTATGGGAAAAATCTAATGGCCCTATCGAAAGCGGTACACCAGAGCCCGTTGCAGCTAAACATTATAAGACACCAAAGCTCAACCATGACTTGGTGCGTGATTATCAACAAGTTCTGAATAATGCTCGTAACATTCAAAATGGACAATCCGGTGCTCAAGTTATTGATGCTCGCCCTCATCCAAGATTTACTGGTGAGGCTCCTGAACCACGCGAAGGCTTATCATCTGGCGCAATGCCCGGCTCGATTAATATTCCATTTGGACAGGTCATCCAATCAGGTCAGATGCTGGATGATGACAAGTTGCGTCATGTATTTGAATCCAACGGTGTTGATATTTCAAAGGATATCATTACTAGTTGTGGAAGTGGAATCACCGCTTCCATCCTATATTTAGCTCTCGAAAGAATAGGTGCTCGTCATTTGGCTGTCTACGACGGAAGTTGGACCGAATATGCTTCTAAAGATGATTGCATTATCGTTAAAAAGCAATGATCTTCTCATCTGACTTTTGGACCCTTAAATCTATCTTGATTTGGCACAAACAGTTATAAATAAACGTGTGGCATTTTGTTTATTAAATTTAATAGAATATCGTCATAAATTAATATTCAAGCTACGGTTGAAGAGCTTATATTTTTCTTTACAACGATTGCAAAAAAAAAAAAAAAAAAAAAAAAAAAAAAAATGTTTGATACTCATTTAGAAAGAGGGTGAATGGATTCAATAGTTTACAAGAGAGCCGATACAATTTATCTCCAACAAAACCCTCACAGGAAACCTATGATTGACTTTTATTTCAACGCCATTCTGCTACCGTCAGCTTCCTTCAGGTTTTCAATTTAATCATTTAGCATAAATACAACAGCCTCGAGTCATAACTTTTATATTAGAGTTTATGCAGCCGTCAGTTTTTGATGTATTTCTATTACCACAAGAAGCTACTAGCGTCTGATGAAACACTTTTTTTTTTCAATTGGGCTTTCAGCAAGTAAGGCAATGCTGAATCAGGTCAACCGTGAACTGTAATTGAATGCTGTTAATTCCTCGTACAAGGAATGAAGTGTTATGGTTTGCATAAACAAGAAGAAAGAAAGGGCTTTTGAATGATTAAGAACAGGGTGCTCTTCCAACGCGTGTTATCTCTGTGGATTCAATTTCCAATAATTAGTATCTAAATGATCATTCTTGAGTAAAAAAGAGCTTCAAGCAAGCGTATAGCCAGCTAGCCAATCAATCCTCAGCTTTCCCTCATAACAGGTGCTCGAACAGGATGATCAAAGTCCGACTCAAAGATCGACACTTACACAAAAAATAAATCTGTATGCAAATTTTTTTGAATCCTAACGATTATTTTAGCGCCAAGTGTCATAAGTGTCGTATGTGTCATAAGTCCTGTTAATGTCACCCAATCTTGGAGGTCTGCTAATATACAATAAAAAAAAATTTTACATGGGAGGGGGGAGGGGCATACAGCCACAGCACCTTTTTCTGTTGTTGTTATTACAATTCGAATGCAAAACTATACCGAAGAAAGTAGACAACTCATCGTTGATCTTAACGCTCGAATGAGAGACATGGTCTGAGAGACGGTAGGAAAGTTAGTGGTGGCAGAAAACATTTCTGAGGCTGAGGCTGAAGATGCCATTGATTTTAATCGTGAATCAACGGATATACTCTTAGGTAAACGTAAAAGCCCTTACAACGCTTTTACGGAAAAGTTGGCAGCAACTAAGAAAAGGGATGCTACTGCAGGTGTTCAGTCCAAAGGTATACTACAACCACAGTAGATGCTTATTATATCTGATCGTTTGTACAAATCATAGGTTCAATCGCTTTTCAAAAAGATGCATCCAAGCTATATAAAGCATTGAACCCTGCAGAAAAAGCGGCGTTGGCAAGGGATCATCCACCCGTGAATAAGCTTACTGGGAAACAAAAATCATTTCTTCATTGTAGAGGAGTCCAGAAGATGGAAAAAATGATGGATATCTACAATGCTCATTGTGATTCGGAGTTCTTCTTGATCAGTATGTTTGAAGGAATCAACGAATCCACTGGTAAAGGTCGTGTTGTATTGTATTCGAACTCTGTTGGAGGTAAGCCAAACACATTGGGGAGTGTATAGAACAAGCAGCTTATATTATTTTTAAACAAAAGAGCACTGTTTTAGTCTGAAAAACAAGATGGGCAGCGAGTTGGCGGCTTTCTTGCATAAGAGCAGGTATGATGCGAACGAGAGAAGTATGTTTTCGTTTAAATTAGATTACTAAAATTATTACTTACATGTTAAAATAAGTATCTAAGCCATATAATCAGAAGGGCAATCTCTTGAGAAAAGAGTATAGTCAAAGAATTTCGGAGCTGTATTGTTAGTATCCCCTACCGCACAACATTGGCACTCTTACTGACATTTTACATTAGATACTCACCCAAGCGCGAAATTTGCTAAAGCATTTCCATTCCGGAAGTTCAAGGATCAAACTGCTGATCGGAAGATGTTAGGGTGGCCCGAAAATGTCCTAGTTAGAAGGGCCGATGAGCAAACATCTGGCCAAATGCACCTCGTCCTTGAGGCAATCAAAGAAAATAAAATTTATTTTGCAGAAGCAGTTGATACAACTCCAGCCACGCTGGAAGTTTCTTCGCCTGACCTTACCCATTAACAAAGGTACTTATATCCTTTCTTTTTCCTCGTTTAAATAAATTTAAATACATTAAATACTTGTTTTGTTGGGATACTTTTTATTTTGCGTTTTACGTCTTGAATCCCATAAAGAATAAACTGAAATAAAGAATAAACTGAAATAAAGAACAGACTGTGGAAATAAAGAACAAACTGACATAAATTTAAGATTTTATTATGTAATCTTTCCACTTATAATTTTTTTGTTAAAATGCTGCTATGTACAATAACGTTGCTTTATATGTTGGTTGAGGCTGTGATAGCAGTTTTTTAACGTTTTTCTTAAACAACAATATTTTATTTGACAATAGGGAATCCCCGTCTGGCCAGGGCGCATTTACCTCGCCTACCTACTTTTGTTTTGCTTTTCTGTCAAAAAGTTACCAAAACATATAATAAAGTATTAAAAAATTTAGAAAAAGTGTTTAGAGCCGATATTTGTATGTACTTTTAATCTTGTTTTACTTAAGAAGCTGCCCGTGTGTACAAATAAAAAAAAATCTAAAAAAACATTTTGAAATAGTAATGACTTTACTTCAGATTTTTAGATTTCCGAGAGACATACGGAACAGATTTATGGACTGTATACATGTAAAAAGTATGAGAACAATACTTCTCAAAATTATGAGTATTATTTTTATAAATTGCAGCGTACCACTTAAAGAAACCCCATCTAGGGAACCTTCAGTGCATTTTACAAAAGCAGTGATGTCTCGAGATACTTTATCTGCACTATAGATAGCTTTGTCACCAATGGCTCAGCCTATATTTCATCAGTAAACTTCTGCTTTTAATTAAAGAATCAAAAATACAGCCCTGACTTTCTTGAAGGAAGCTTAACGAGCAGTGATTAAGTCGATAGTGCTTTATTTATTACTGTGACCATCAATTTTTAGGGGAAGGTTTGAACTTTTGGTGCAATGCTTTTGTCGACTAAACCAGTGTTTTCTTTTATTCCGCAATGCAACCTTTTAATAAATACTACGCACCTGATTGGACCCCAGAGAAGGTAGTTGATGATTATAGCAATGCAAAGAATGGGTAGCTGATTAATTTTATTAGGGATCTATTAACAAATTCAACGGGACACATGCCTACGGAGCAAGAGCCAAGAAGATTGATCAAGGCATTTTAGTTGTCAGGTATTGTTGCTCAAGATTGTTGAAATGAAATGTCCTAACAGGGTAAAAGATTCGAGTTGCCTTACAATATCTGGTGCTTGGGCTGTAATAATCATGTTGGGCAAGGTAAGGCATATTACTCCCCATACTGCGGTGTACAAGACTAATTTTTGCTTTTTGATTAGGTGTAAGATATAACGCAGAAAAAAAGACAGTGGGCAAATACTACAGTACACCCATCATACAATTTCGAATGAAATGCCATTTATGCGACAATTATATCGAAATTCAAACTGATCCCAAGGTACGGATATTTGTGTGTGTATGATTCTATGTGAGCTAAAAAAAAAGTAGAATTCTGCATATGTTGTTGTGAGTGGCGCACAAAAGAAAATGGAGGAATGGAAGGCAGAGGATACAGAGGTCATTCAATTGCAGGATCCAGAAGTCAAGGAGAAATTGGAATCCGATCCAATGTACCGACTTGAACACGGTATCAATGACAAAAAGACGATTGATAAAGCAGCACCGCATATAACACAGCTACAGGATTTAAATCAAAGCCAATGGTCTGACCCATACTTAAAATCACAACAACTCAGGAAACAGTTTAGACAAGTCAAGAAAAAAGATAAGAGTGAATTTGAAGAGACCGAGAAAGTGAGGGATAAGCACTCGCTTGGTATTGCACTGTTACCAGAATCAACGAGTGATGTGATTGGAGCCAAGTCAGTTGAATACAAGACCTCGCATTTACTGGATAAAAAGAGGTTAGAGACAGCTGTTGCTCCATTATTTAATCAAATCAAACCAACCGAAAAGGAACTGAATAATTTGGGTCATATTGCAAAAATACACACACGCATGAAAACGGATCCATTTTACAATCCAAAGCGGGCAAATGCTATCAAATTGAATGATGTGGTAGTCAAACCAAGCAAGAAAAAGTCTAGGAGTAACGATGGTAAAGGGTTGGTGTGTTATACCGACTCTGAATCCGATTGAATTTTTTTTTATTTGATTAAAATAAGATGAAGAAAGCTATATATATGTACAGGGTATTGTGTGTGTGTTTGATTAAATGTTGTTTAAGCTACGAGTTGTAGATCTTCCTTAATATGATATGGATCGGATGGATTTACAGTGATATTTTCGACAGCCAATAATAGTTGAACATCATCTGATGATTGATCTTCCTTTGGCATGGTGTGAATAATGATTTCAACGAATAAGGGAAATTGCTGGAAAAAGTCTTCCATGTCGGCAGTGATTAAAGGTTGACCATCTTCTAATTGATGATATGTATAAACATGTCCAGTTCTGATTTTTATGAAAATGCGGGAAAGACCGGTTAGACCCCGAACTGAATTTCTTGACTTTAATTTGTTGACAATATCCTCCGCTAATAGTTCAACCGAATCCTCTAAAATAGGTAACCTTTCCAGCCCGTCATTGCTTTGATGGTACAATTTATTCTGGAGCCAGTCCTCGAACACTCGGGAAATATGAGAAGCTGCTTTTGTACTCGTGTTACCAAGCGTAGGTAACTATAATTAATGTGAGAAAAACTGATAATGTAATCGTCATTACATTACAACTAACTTACAGAGATAAATCGATTGCCACCATCCATAAAGTATGTATTTTGGTATCGAGATACTTGGCCGTTATCTGGATCTTTCATCATCTTTTCAATAAAAGAAATTGATTCCTCGTCTTCGTTTACATTCATAAATGGCGGAGAATCATGGTGATCCGCAACACTGCTTAACGTTCTACCGGTGTCTGTTACAGTATCATCATCCTCTGAATAATGATCCAAGCTTTGAATCACTACCTCTCTGTCTTTCTCTGTGCTTGTTTCTAATAAATCAAAATAAGTACTCTATCATCCCTTTGACTAAACGCTCTTTCTTTTTTACCAAATGAAGTGATAGTATTTTCAGTCCACATATTAATAAAAAAAATTTAAAGAGAGAAAAAAGAAAAAAGAAAAAAAATTGAATTTAGGCTTTTTGTACCCCCTTGAACAAAAAAAACGTGAAAAATAAAACCTGGGGGAAAATTCAGTCTAATAGGTGCTTATGTTTTTTTTTCTATTTTTCGTGCACCTGTCATTGTGAAGGAACCCAAATTACCAAAACAAGAACCTGATTAATCCGATGTATCAACTGTTCATATCACATGTGCTCGACCTTGCCCTTGATGCTCTCATAACTACGGCATGGAGCGTTACACCTACATATTGGTAATTAGCGGGTTGTGTCTTTATAATTAATCAGTCCCGAGAAACACAAGCTGTCCTTTACTTAGATGAGCTCATTAGCTTTCCCTAGCATAGCAAAGATTAATTCAACGTCCAAGCCTTTAATACCAACACTACCTCCAACACTACCTCCAACTATACACTCAAGACTGTCCTGCACTCATATATGTATCCATGGCTACTAGCAACCTGTTACGAACATGTAACCGGTTGACATGACACATGATATTTGAACATTTCACCAGGAGTAAAAATGTCACAAGACGAAAGGCAATACTATGATGACAAGCAAGAACTTGTTAATCAATGGAATGTTTGATTAGAACTGAGGTGTACAAAAGTCCTATTAAGTATTGTACAGAAATTTCGTACACCGACTGAGGACAGTTTGTGGGGACACTTTATTAAGAAAAAAACTTTGCACACGTATTTCGTACAGTTTACAATGGCTCTCCATCTAAGCAAGCTTGAAATTTCGATACAGAGTATCTGCAGAAATCTTGAAGATCACTTAAGATGATGATATTACATGCTTCACCGATTCTCGATGATAAAGTTTCTTCTCTTAGCAGCTTCTGTTGCTTTAACTTGCTCTTGCATACTGACCAAAACTGTTCGACAGGATTTAGCTCAGGAGAATATGGTGGAAGATAAATACAACCATAACCTCTCTGTTCGATGTACTTCTGAATGTCTAAATAAGTATGGATTGGTGCTTTGTCCATAACGATATAATGTCCTTTAAATTGCTCATGCTTATTTAGTACATCTAATGTTGCAGCCACAAAGTCGAAATAATGACCAGTAACGGTACCACCTTTTCCTTTGTTTACGACCTGTATAGACCCTCCTCCAGCTTTTCTTCATATACGGTTGAGTTGTCTTCGTTGAAATTGAAAATATTGATTTCAGAGCATTTCTGTAAACGAGCCATTAAACTAGAAACGGCCGGTTTTGCCCAAACCTTAAAGTAGATAGCGACATGATATGCTCAAATAATGAACATCTATCGTAGCAAGGTGAGGGCGAAATAACTAGCTTAAACGCACGAAGTTGTATTTGAGAAGCTTCAAACTCCTTTACCCATGGATATAAGCACTGCCAAAATGAAGTGGTCATTTTAGTGGAATCACCCAAAGACCGTTAGGAGCCTTCATTTAATACACTCGAAGAGCGTATCCAGGTCGCCATGCGCTGGAGCAGTTAGTTATTTCGTTCACCTTGCTGATGAAAGCCGTTTTTAACAAAAAAGAGAAAATTAGTAACGTTTGCATACTGTTGAATATTATATAGCTAACCGTGAGTATTCACTAATATTGACAAAATAGTATGTGGTTTGTAGTTTAGCAATAGCTGATTTTAATCTCACTTGAGGAATCTGAAATATGTGTAATAATGCTCTTTCTTTAGATAACCTGCTTACATATAAATGAATTCTAACGTTGAGTATCTAAAGCAAAACTACAACCATTTCAATGTTAAGAAGTTTGCGAAAACAACCAAAATTGAAAGTTTAACCTCATTTAAGAAAGAATTTGCAAAACGTTTTGCGGAAATGTCTAGAACTCCGTATTTTTTTCAGACGTATTTTTTAGAATCACGTGAAGATCTACACTTGACATGCCATATCGTCTAAACTTCATAGGATGATTGATTTCTTATTTCCATAAAATCTGCTTCAATGTCATTACAAGCTACTACTGGAACGCAGATATACAACAACCAAGTTTTGATTTGCTTGGGGGTTTTTGCCAATGTTTCTATTTTAAGTAAAGGCCCAAACATTATGGATGATGAAACAATCAATTAAATCATCCTGACATAAGCTTGTTTATCAGCCTATAAATAAAGCTGGTTCACACACTTAATTCCTCCCCTTTTCTTTTCCCGTAACATATTTTTTTTTCTATCGTAAATGAAAGTAGCGGATAACGCAAAAAAGGTTAGTTAGTAATTGACTCTTGTTTCTTTGAAAAAGACGCTAAATTGAAAAAAAAAATAGATATATTGCGATATTGCGGCTGAGGCTAGTCTTTGCTATAGGAGGGGCGACCTCCCAGGCAGGGTTCTTGAGTTTTTGAACTCACAGACTGTGAATGTCTGGGATTGGACTCTAAATAGTTGTAATGATACTGGTCTTCTGGTCTTATCCAGAACTGTTTGTAAATAATACGGAGGTCTTGACATTTCCGTCAACAATTACTGGAATGTCTTGCAATTAAAGTACCGATCTGACCAGAATGAATTCTCTTTGCAAGACAGTGCTAGCTCACAGTTGGGCAATGAATTGTTGGAGGCCAATAGCAACAGAGCCAATGCAGAACAATCGGTAGAGGCAAGGGACGAAGACGTGCTAGAAATCGACGGTATAACTCTGAATGGAATGGAAAAGAGTGTTGGATCCACTCTCAAGTCCAAGGCCATACATCTAGCTAAAACTGCAAGAGCATTTTCAAACTTGACCGGTGAAGCGAAAAACACCGTTTTTCTTGGCTTGAACTCTATTGTCGATCTTTCAAATAGTTACACTGGTCCAGATTCCCAGAGGTCGTTGTTCTCAGAGTCATCCTGGCAACAATTGAAAAACCTAGTCTATGAATCACGGGACATGCCTCCACTTCCCGACGACGTCACCAATGAGCTCAAGGATATTGAAAAGGTACGTATATTTACAATTACTAACTTGGACTACTATTAACTTGTTTATATTGGTAGATTGCCCAAACAGATTTGAAGCGAGCTTATCAATTGTGTTTAAGGTCTCTCTCAAATCGAATCATTGAAATATAATCGTCCATATACAGACGATTGAAGGAAGCTTCAATGTTTTTTCAGTGCGAATCGTTTTGACTTTTCCAAATGTGGAATTAAAATCTGGCGGGTCCAAAAATCTTCTAGCCCAAGCCAGATATGCCTTCACTCCAAATGAATCTTTTTTTTTTTTTTGAGATTTATGCCCATGTGTAAGACTGAAAAAACATATAAATATTCTTATATATCTAACACTTTTAATAGGATTCGTTTGTTGAACAAAAAAATTCGATATTACAAACTGACAGAGGAAAGAAGGCTACCGAACAAGATTTTGTTAACGAAGCTTGGACTCCTATCTTGGCTACAAATTCAACGATGATGAACTTACCTTAAAATGGTGAGGGCTTCTTATCAAAATTTAATCATATCTTGCTGCTAACCTATATATTTAGGGGCGATTCCGTTTCTCAGATTTCAGCCGTCGCAAAGAAAAGGTCATTACCTGAAGAAGATGTCTTAGGTGATAGGGTTGATTTAAGAGTATTGAGCAAAAATAACGATATGTTAGCTGATGAATTTGCTAACAGTAAGCTTGGACCTTTCAAATTTTCTTCTGACCATTTGAAATTATTGAGAGAATCCAAGATTATCTTTGACAATATCGCCAATCAAAAGTACATCAGTGACAAGGAAGTACGTAGAAGCATTTTGGGTATAGGGTTGTCTAAGTGAAAGTTTAATATCCAGGGACCTCACTTTGACAGGGAAATTATAAAATGTCATTTTTGATCAAATCGTCTTAAGAAAAGCGAGTCTACCATGGTTCTGAACAGCCCAATCTCGATCAAGGACAACTCCTGGAATATGTCTACGGTCTCGCTTTTCAAGTCAAAGAACACTCTACTATTTTGAAAGAAATGGCGCTTCTGAAAGAAAAAGTTTCTACTCTGGAAAAAGAAAATATGATTCTCACCTTGGAAAAAAAAATTTGAAAGAAAAATTTGTTTCTGTTTCAACCAACCCCGGTGCATCC
This sequence comes from Mucor mucedo, assembly GCF_025094135.1. Lineage (NCBI taxonomy): Eukaryota > Fungi > Mucoromycota > Mucoromycetes > Mucorales > Mucoraceae > Mucor > Mucor mucedo. Next base: position 226,094 of record NW_026252334.1, on the reverse strand, counting down.
AAGACCACCGTTCCATCTCTGGTTTCAAATCAACCCACCAAGGATGGTAACCGAGGCTCATCTAGCAAAGATTCGATATGGGCTACTAAGGCTGCTGAAACACGCCCTTAAAAACCTAGACGTACTTCCCCTGCCACTTCTTTAAAGAAGCGTATCGCCGCCGCTCGTCCCTTTCAAAGTGCTAAAGATAAGGGTCCCCAAGGCTTCCAATATGTATATATTGGTCGCTCTCGCAAGATCATTAGATCCGAAGCTCGCTCTCGCCTCCGACGTTCAGGTGTCGACACTGGTCGTATACTTGTAGTACCTAGATTTCAGGCTAACGGTTTGAATGGGGAGGTAAAGATTATGAAGCTTTTTTCTCCTGGGTTATATACTGTACAACACTTAGGCTCCATTGATATACCTACCAACGTTAATCATTTGAAAGATTTAAGAAAAAGAGTGATTCCTCGATTAAGTTACGTCAAGGTAAGTCTTTGTCTTTGCAAATTTTTATAAAAGAAAATATTTTAAAATTCCATGATAATTATTAGAATCACATATTAAAAAATGCGAATATATTATTCAATTCTTTGGATAAAGAAGCAAGGAAGAAGAGGAAAAGAAGCAACTCATACCAAACATCACCATCGTATGATGATGTTGAAGTAGGTGTGGTATTAAGCCATATTTACCGTAGTCGAATTAGGTTACACGATTATAATCCACAATAATTGTCATTATTGTGGCTACTAATAACCTCATATAGAAGCAAAAATTAACTATTCAACTAGACGGATCCTTCATGTCTTTTTATTACTCATAAAAAAACAATAAAGTTATCAAAAGTTTCATTTAATTCTCTTGTCCCATAATTATCACTGTAGGAACTGTTTTGCATGGAGAATAAAATTAAAGTAAAACCAAAAGTAATACTGTTAGAACTTGGATACCACTTTATTATGGACGAAAAAGATAAATTAATTAAAAAACGTATGATCGTCTACGAGAAAAAACTATGGATATTTATATAAAGAACTGGGATAGTTCAGAGAGAATATTAAGCGCTTTATTGGATCATGATGTAATAATATGGTGATAGTAAATAATCAACATGTCTTTAAATTTAACCCTTCCATACTGAGTATATAAATATTAGTTAGAGGGATCAGCAGTTATAACATCAAATGACAAGAGTAATATTTGTGCTCAGGATCTATAATTCCATAGTCCAGGCCAATTCGATTGCATTGCTTTTTGAAGAACAAATATTTACTCGCCGCAGGGTTATGCCCTATGTACAGACTTCAACGGTAGGATGAGAACAAGCGGGGTAATGTGCGGTTCATGATTAACTTTTATATTATTATCCATTGTTAATGTGATGTGACAATTAACTTTATTATTATATCTATGACATCCTCAACAAAGATAACCCAGATAAAGACATAGATTGTGTCAATTATACTGTGTACGGTTTATTACGCGAATACGAAAGTGGGAATATGAAAAAACATCACTCCGAAATATGGTGCCAAACGCACATCTGGAGAATGATAGAAGTATGTTTTGACATGTTTGAAGATTTGGAGGCAGCCATCGGATCACTTAAAAGACGCGCTCTACAAATTACCAATAACCCTTAAGGATATGCTTGGTGACCTCATTGAAACCAAACCAGAATTGACAGGATCTTTGCAAACGGTCGGCTTTATTCACTCTGGCTTAACCAATACCATGCTCCGAGTAGACAGACCCACGGAATACGTAACTCGTGTTACTAGGCACAAAACTATCGAAATCAGCAACTCTATTGAAAACTTTGGGGCTACTGTTTTACCGTCCATGTTGTCAGCTTAGATATGCGCAGAAATTGTGAACGCTTTTCTTAGGGACAACCAATTTTTCCTTAGGGACAGCCAGAATGCACGTAGTCGCAACGTAAGATCTGTGATTTGGATGTTTTATAGACCTGGGAACAAGAATATACAATCAAAAGCAATGTAATAATTACAAATAAATGTATATTAAACGATTTATACTTATTTTGACAATTCTATAATCACTCTTTTGCCTTTGAGCTCGGTTAATCTTAACCTTACGCAGAAATATTAAGGTTAAGTCTAAACAAGAAGCTGAAAGTAAGCTGTAACACACATATACTGGTTTAAACTATGCTGGTTGTGATAAATGTGTATATATTTCAAGTTGTTATTTATATTGACCTCTTGATGTCATAATTCCAACATTACGACTACGCGCACCCTGGCTGTCCCTAAGAAAAATGGCTGTTTTTAAGAAAGTTTGGCTGTCCCTAAGAGACCCGTTCTATTAATGCTCCAGTTTTTCGAAAGTCATGCTTCAAATAATACAATAAATAAGACATAACAATACCAAGTTTTGAAATAAGAAAAAATCATTTTCCTAAGCGAAAGTCTTATTTAAAAATAAATAAAAAAATCACACGAGACAAGTAAATTTGGCTGTAACTGATAAAATAAGAGTTTCTACATGAAAGATACTATATTTCGTTTTACTTTTTTTTTGAAAAAAAGTGTACCACCACAACTTGGCGCTGTAGAAAAGAAAAGATCGCAGAAAAATATTCTCCGTTTTTACAGCACAAATATACGCGCAAACGTGGTAGAACTTTGTCTCGGGACATGAATATATTTCTTTTTCGGAAGAAATCGATTTTCGTGTAGGCTTGAATAAAGAGTTTTTCTTTCGTCTTGCTTTTGCCTGAACTTTTACTGCAAACGTGCCAGACTAAATAAATGGAGTTACTTCCATGGTCATCATAGTACATTGGGTGTCGTTTTTCTCGAAAAACAGTTTTACCACTCAGAGTCTCCAATCGGCTGAACATTTTTCCTTCCTTTCTAAAATTATTCAAATAAAAATGAACAAAAAAAAAAAAGTTCAAATTCAGATGAGCCATATCATGGTTGCGTTACGAAGTAACGACTTCACTCTCTCTTCATATGGAAAGAGAGGGGCTAAGTTACTAAGTCGCTACTCGGAAAAGCAAGTGTTCTAACTTATATAGACGGCTGAACTTATAGGTAGTAATTGATCGTCTCACGAAATATTAGAAACAAATTGTCTATTTTTCTATGAGGACCTTTCACTATGCCATCAGCATGATCATGATTTAGACATGGCCCTTGTGCATCGATTTTATTTAAGGTTTGTAAATAACGAGGCTCTTGATTTTAATTTATTTGGTACTTTTTTTACCAAGCGTAAACAATAATACACAACTTATCACAATCAATGAACCACATCCCTTGGATATCGTAAAACCTATAATACAAGTTAAAAAACGGACATCCACTTGCGTATAAAATCAATGTGAATACTTGCATTGGGCTGAGTCTTCGTGACAGTACCAAACATGGCTGATTGCATATACAAGGATAGCTCTCAGTCCCTGTAAAATTCCCGTCGCCACCTAAACAAAAATTGTTATTGTCTCCATTTATAGTAAAACAAGCAAATATTTACATTTCCAGTGAGCTCGATCAATTCATAATAGCTCCAAGAGTGTAATGCATTCGCCACAGTCACAACAAAATAGACTATCAGAACCTGTGTGGTCGAGACTTGTTTGTCAATTTGAATAATGGTATTGAACTGAGGAAGCGTATACACTGAAATCCAAATCAAAGTAAATAGCGACGTGTAGACGCCCATCCAACAACACACCCTTGCTGGTAAAGGCTGAGCTTTACTTTTAGAGAGAATGGTATCTGCATATACGTAGATGCATGCTATAATACATATATAAATAAAAACGTTGTAAAAAGGGAATCTTCTTTACTTTCTCCTTTTTTGCGTACCTGAAATAAAGGTTCCACACAACGTCATTAAGGTTCCATTAAATAAGACATTTGTTGATTCTACTCTAGTTTGTTATTTATATTACGTCTGCATATCTTCTTTTGTTTTTGTTGTCATTACCTGTGCTAAAGTCATTTTCAAGCGGTGATCCTTGAAGGCTATCAAAGGAGCTCACACCCAGTCCAACACTCGTACCTATAATAGCAACCCATTGTATCTTTGCTAACGCTCTTCCCATAAACAACCATGTCAAAATAGCACACCAAACAACAATACTGCTATAGATGACTTGATACATCTTTTTGAAGTAAAAAACAATTAGTTGTTAAGGTATTTAGTAAGACTCAAAAATTATACATTACTCCGCTTCCGATAATAGAAAACCCAATTGTCAGGGCAAAGCTGGCAATAATGTCCAACGATGCCAATTTAATAATGGCTAAATGCTCGATAGGGCCTTCTTCTAGAGGCTCTATTGTGGGAAGGTTATCTATCATGGTTTGTTCGCTTCTGATAGAGCACGATGACGATAATACTGGCGACTAATAAATTAAGGGGGTTAGATTAATTATTTTTATAACGTTGTATTATAGCGTACATCGTCTCCTTGCTGAATAAGTTTGTAACTCATTTTTCTCTTGAGTAACATGGGTATAAAGAAACCAACAAGCAACATGCCAATATAATTTGATAGTTGAGGCAAAAGACTCATAGAAGCTATGAAATTAATAAAAATAAAAGACGAATCAGCATTCTCATAAACCTCTATTATGAAAAATGGCATTCATACTTGCTGCTCCTCTGTAAAACAGCCATTGTACTCCCAAGGTAGTACATAATCCAGTCAATAAAAATCCAGCTTGATGAAGTATAACATACATGATACACGTAAAATATATATGTGTGGATGCGAGGTAAACAAAAGCAAAAACAAAAAAAGAGGTACTGAATTTGCAGAATGAAAAAGGGAGTCCCTTTTGATCAAAAGTCCTTTTCGGGACTTGAAATGAATGAATGCAGTGTTTACTACTTGACATTTCTGCCCCGTGTAAAATATAACAGTCTTTCTTCCTTTCGCAACGACATTTAGAGGGCTTTAAATTAAGGCCGAACCCGCTCACTTACAAACAAAAAGAAATGGTTGACGTTTTCAATAATTGGTTTGTCTTTTAAGGGCACTAGTTCTTTCAGATTGTTTTTACGCAATAGTATTCTACTATTAAAATAGCCAGCTAATCATATAAGTTATTTTTAGCTTGAGATGGTTGATTTTCATCGACATATGCAATGGAAGCTCTCAACAACGTTTTGTTTTCAATTATCAACTGTAGTGCTTCAACTGTTCTCTTATTGACTAGAGCATGAAACTATTCAATCGAGGTCAGCTTTTAATGAAAAAAGGGGTATTTTTTACGTTCAATACTTCACTGTTGAAAAAAATTTGTTTAGACAAAACCACGAAATTTCTAACCCGAGATCGTAGAGAAACATACTCTCGGCACATGATAGATATTCAATTTCTACTAATTTTTAATGGTAATACTCGTGCTAACTAAGGAGTAAATTAGCTAGTTGGATCTACCGAGATTTCTCGACGATTTTCTGTAAATCGCCTCTCCTGTTTTGTGGTAAATATATTCTTTCAGTTTCAGGATCATTAGCATATAAAGCTATTCCCCCCTTTCATGGCTTTGCTTATTTAAGCAACAAATGCCTTCATGATTACTGTTGTCTTTCTAGGTGTAAATGCTTATGGTCCTTCTACACATCTTCTTTTTTTTAATTAATCATGTTTTCTTGTAACATGCACTGTAATGCTTCTATCAATAAGAAGCCAAAATGATTTCATACACTGATTTTTATTGTTTAATAAAGACCTTTTCGGGCTGTCTTGATTCATATGTTCTTTATATTCTAGTGCTGATTCATTACAGTTGTTTTATTTTTTAAAAAAAATGGCTAACATCAGATTGTATAATACTTGCTACCTAATAGTTAATAATCACAATCCTTATTTAATAAATTATATAATTACGGGCACCAAAGCACCAGAACCGAAATGGGATGTCCCGCAGTGGAAAGATGCTTTAGGGGAAGAATCTGCAGGAGTGTTACCGTTAATAAAAGTCAGCTATATGCAATTAAAGAAAATTTGGAATAATGATGTATCATTGTAAAGATAATCAGGCAATTAATCACTTAATTGTGCTCTCTCCGGTAGAGACATTTTGTATTATGCTTAAAACGTTTTCAACTTTTTCTCGATATAAAAAATGCCTCTAATCGTTAGTTGCATCTTAAACTAAAAGAAGAAATAAAAGAAGCTATTCCCAAAATAAGCAGGCCATGTCACTTTCCGTGTAGTTCAAACACACATCCAGAGATTCAAGTCATGCTAGTACTGAAATTTGATCGGCGATAGCTTTTTAGTGCATATTTTTTTGTGGTTTTCGTAGTATTCATCCTCTGGATTGGATACATAACAAAGAATGCTGCAAAACTAATCTAATATAGCAGTTGATTCGTCGTCATTGTATTTGTGGGGGTCAATGTTTGTAATTTATAATGTAAAAGGAGCCGAGAAATCAATGAATTGGTCTTTTTGTTCCTCCATTTTTAATTCGTTGATTAAAAACGTCCTTCCTTTTTTTGTTATTTTTATTTTTTTGTTATTCCACTTTCTTTCTTATATTTACAATAAAAGCATGCAAGCTTCGGATATACCAACATTAGACAAGGATTACTTTAATAATGCTTACTGTAACATGGACGATTGGCGTTATGAAATGAGAAGAGAATTACAAGAGATTGTTGTAAGGTTTAGGATTTAAGGAAAAGAAAGAATTATGAATAATTAAACGTGTGAATTAGCCTGGAGTTTTCTTAGGCCCATTTTCAGCGTGTCGACAATTCGAGGAATTAAAAGCGACCGGAATTACACACGTCGTTTGCTTTGTAGATCAGAATGAAGCAAGGCTGTTTAGGACCGAGAATTTAGCGCAGTATTTCCATTACCAGCAATTTATTGTGAGCGATTCCAATTTACAGAACCTGATTCAGTACTTTCCTAATACCTCTGAATACATTCACAACGTGATATCTCAACAAGGTAAAGTAGTTGTCTGCTGCAATGGTGGCATGTCAAGAAGTCCCACTTTTGTCATTGCTTATGTTATGGAAGTATTCAAAATTGATGCTTCTCAAGCATACCATTTTGTACAGGGACGACGTCTTTGTATCAATCCAAATGATGGTTTTAAAAGCCAGCTTAAAGTAAGCTCCATTGTGTCTGCTCTTTGTCATTTTATCTGATTTATTGAATAGGAATATGAACCAATATATAAAGCACGCCAGAGCAATACACACAATGACGACAGACAGAGTAACCGAAGACGACGTAGATCAGATCCTGATGAAGAAACACAAGAACACAGTCAACAGCCTGATCGTTCAGATTCAAAAAGGCTTTCGAGATTACAGGATCAAAATTCACAACAAAATGTCAATCCAGGTTATACCTCCATGTTATTGTAGATTTACTCTTTTTTATATGCACCTTTTTCTTACACTGCGAATGATAAAATGTATACACACGAGAGAAGAAGTTTGGAAAAGAATTCGTGTACTTTTCAAATGGAATTTCGTACACTTTTTTAAAATAAATTCGTACAAAGTAGTGGGAGCGCTTTTTTAAAAAAAAAAATGAATTGGGGGTGATCGAAATAAAATGATAGGTACAAGGATCATGGATAGTCTTGTTCATACACGGTTTTTATTCTGGTACTAGAATGTATCGTATCTTCTAACACAGCCTATGTTTCAATGATGCTAGAATTAATTTTTACTATGTAGTTGATGTCGTAGTTTGTAATATAACAGGCATGTTCAGGAACACAACTGTATCCAAAACCTTTCAACTCCTTGTAGAAATTTACTTTCGATGAAAAATAAGCACTGGTTTCCGAAATAAAGAGACATGCTTTTGTAGACGATAACATAAGGTATTTATTATGTTTTATAAATACTTATACATCGGACTGTCTATAGTATGGACAACGTAAAGTTGCACAATCGATGATTTACTTATACTGTTTGATTTGAGTCGTAAAAGGTACGTGGTTACCCCGTGATACCAATATTAGCCTTCTGCAGGTAGATTTGCTACTCTTTTTGCGAAACAGGTAAAGTGTTTCTTTTGGAGATGCCATTTTATATCTCAAACAGACACAATTTACTGGATTAATTGTATTCCCATCACATAAAAACATTTATTAAGCATTAGATGATGTTGCGATTCTATGAATCTTCAAAGTCTGAATCTCATCATCATTATCATCTTCAAAGGATGTTTTTAAAAGAACTTCACTATCATTATCCTGTAGTAAGGGCATGATGCCTTGTTCTGCAAAATCATTGGAATCCTTTCGTTTTACCATACTATCTCTTTGCTGCAAATAAGCAACTGATATCATGAAACCAATAAACAAAATAATTAAAAATGCACTTGTTGTAAATCCTCTGTCTATCAAACAAATATATTAGCACCTATGTATCCGTGGAAACAATCAATACTTTACGATAGAAAGGTGCGTCTGTTACTGGCCATAGCACAAGTGGAGTCCAAATCCACATCAAAGAAGACGAGGTATTCATGATTGCAATCGCCATCGCTCTTATCTCTCCGTTTGATGATATCACTTCACTTGCCCAAGTCATCACAATCTAATGTGTGTGTGTGTATTAGTATGCATAAATACTATATTTGTTTCATAAACATACTGAGGTAAGAGACCCTAAGCCTGCATGGACTAGTAAAAATCCAGCGTACAGAATTGGAAACGGTTGTACAAAAGCGGATAACAAACTAGGACAAAGTAAGAAATTCTTTCGCCCTCTCTCTCTTTTTTTTTTTTTTTTTTTTTTTTTTTACCTCATTCCAACCAACCCAAAGAGTGCGGGGATTACAATACACCTAAATGAAAATATTACATAAAAGCACAAATAAACATGTATTTAAATAGTTACCAAATACGTGTACGGAATTTGTCGCTCAAAAACCCGTTACATAGTCCAGCCATCATTGTAAGAATAGTGTCAGGCTAAACAAAAAAATATTAGAAAGGATAATGAAAACAAAGAACCCCAAACATACAGTGGTCAACAAGTTGGCGGTGATGGCATCAAAACCTAATTTCTTTGCTACTATTCCCAAAACGTGTGGGGCGCCCAAAGCAATATGAACAGAAGCCCAGCTGATCATAAATGGATAGAGATACTTGTTCTTTAGTAAGAGCTTTATTTTGTCTATTCTTTTGCTTTTCGAAACTCTTTTTCCTTCAGCGGAATCATCTGTACCGAGTCGTTGTACTGCAAGCTCTCTTTCAGAAGTATTCAGCCACGTTGTATTATGAGGATAATCAGGTAAATAGTGATATCCTAAAACAGCCAGGATAATTGTAATTGATGCATCAAATAAAAACATCCATCTCCATCTAAATTTCCGCAACGTGTTTAATAAAGAAGAGAGATAAGAAGGTATGACACTGTAATTACCCACTGACACCAAAAACTCCATCCATTGTTTTTAGCATGACGGCTTGTACGACGCCACTTAGTCCACTCCCAAAAGATCCACATATGGTCAATAACGCCAATCTTTTTCCCAATTCTTTTTTCGTGTACCATGTACCAATCAAAAATACAATCTAATTATGGCAATGGTTAAAAATATAAACCCAAACATTCGACACCAATAACATTTCTTACGCCAGGGTAGAAGCCTGCTTCAGCCAATCCAAGTAAAAATCGTATCACATAGACTCCTTTTACAGACTGTACACACGCCATGGCGATAGTCAATATGCACCATATTATCTCAAGCGCAGGTAAATACCTCGATGGCCTCATATTTGATAATAATATATTTGAAGGAATTTGCATACTAAAGAAAATGATGTAAGATGGCAAGTTTGAAAAAAGATAAATGATATGATATATTTTACTTGCGTTAGATAGCCTATCATAAATAGTACGCCCATCCAATTATACTGTAATCCAGTAATATGCAGTTCTTCTTCCATACCGCTGATAAAGGCGCTTGCTACGTGATGAATATATTAATATAGTACAATCAAAAACTCAATTATGCTACCTTGTATTACCTAAATTTGTGTTATCTAATGCTTTTACTAAATTACCAAACATTGCAAAGACTAGTAGCCTTTTATCAAGCCTATGCACAAGTTCAATTTCGTCTGTTCTGTTTATTGGTTTTGGCTCATTGTCTGTCATGGCGTTTAGTTCAATGGAGGAACTGTGTTGGGACCAGTCGTTTATAATGTCTTCCGCAACTTTGGGGCTCATTTTCAGAAATAATAAAGAAGGGATAAATAAGGCACAAAGGGGATATATGTATAATATATATTGAGAGAGAGAGAGAGAGAGAGGAAGGGGTATAATTAAAATAGAATTGATTCTTTAAGGCATATGGGGCGGGGAGAAGAAGGGGTAGTTGGTGACACCTGTGACACACAATCAAATATGGCTACTCCGAACTGAAACTCAAAAGAAAATTAAAGATTCAGGTTTTTCCTTTGTGAAAACAAACATGATGAAAGATTATCGTCGCACTTAGAGTTGTTGACATTTTAAACACCCCGCGTTTTTTTTTTATTATTTTTGACATAAACAATAAATATGTTTCTACTATATAAGCTTCTTCTTTTTTTTATTTTCATTTTCCTTCTTCCTTCTACATTCTTTCTTACATTAAAAAATAAACATGCCTACAGTCAAACCAGTCAACTTAACAGGAGGTCAATGGTAAATATACTGATTTCAAATAATTCTGATTTGTTTTGACTAAATCATTTGTATCGTTAGTGAACATTGTGGACAGGTAAAAAAATAGATTTACTATTTTGTTTGTAATGTGTGTATTCAATAATCTTGTTGTATGTATTATAGTATGGTCATAGTAAAAAAGGTTGCAGTCTCTTAAGGTCAAAATAATATTCAAAAAAAAAAAGACAAAAAGCATATACCCCGCACTCCCACACCCTTTATAATAATAATAAAAAAATAACTTTATTTTAAACAAGTTCCATGTAACGTTTCAACTCATAGTCAGTTACAGCATTCTGCCATAAATTCCACTCATGGTTTCTAGTGCTAACATAGTGATCAACAAATTCATCGCCTAATACTTTACGAGCCACTGAATCCTTCTTGTCCATAACTAAAGTAGCTTCTTGTAATGTGCGTGATAATCGCTCGTTGCTACTGACATCGGTTGCTGAGTTACTTGGGCCTGAAGGGAGCTCCTGCTTAGTTTGAATACCCCAATAACCACACTTGAGCACAGCCGCCAAGGCTAAATGGGGATTAATATCTGCTCCGGATACCCTCTAAATAATGACATTAGTATAATATCTGTGCACATACATATAAACAAACATACCATTTCTAATCGAGTTGCACTAGCTGAGGTCGAAGGAGGTGCGATGACACGAACTGCACTGTGACGCGAATCAATACCCCATGAAACACTCACAGGAGCCCAATAATTCTCGACCAATCTCTTGTAACTGCAATAAAAGTTTTAATATTTTGATTTTAATTATAAATATTTAGTATAAACATTTACCTGTTGATGGTTGGAGCTAAAATAGCCAGAATACTTGGCAACCCTCTCAAAACACCGGCTAAAAACCAAACCATTGTTTTTGTCATGTTGGGTATATCACTTGGTTCACCCACGGCAAACAAGTTATCGCCATTTGTGTCCTTCAAACTGAAATGCATATGACCAGAACAGCCAGGTTGATCGCCATAGGGTTTGGCCATAAATGATGGCATCACTTTATGCTTTAACCCGATTTGTTTCATTGAGGTTTTGAATAAGGTTGCACGATCACCCATCTCCTTTGCATCCTTGTATAAGATTGCAGCTTCAAACACTCCTGGACCTGTTTCGGTGTGCCAACTCTCAACATCTACCTGAAATTGCTTTAACCAGTCAAATGAGTTGTAATAAAAGTCTTGATTATGCAATGGACGTAGTACAGAATATCCACACATGCCCACGGTAAGTGGAACTAGTTGGCTATGACCTTTGTCAGCTAAACTTTCACTCGTCTCTATTTGGTTGGTTGGTCTGAGTTTGCTTTCCGCGTTTATAAAAAAAATGTAGATTATATTACCTTTAAAACAGAAAAACTCGAACTCTACACCACAGTAAGCCGTAATACCCATTTCAGCAAACTCGTCCACGGCGCCTTTCAACACGTTACGTGGACAACAGTAGAGTGGCTTACCTGTCGTTGGATGAAACAAACTTACAAAGAAAAAGGGAATGTTATCTTCCCACGGGATACGACGATAAGAAGATAAATCGATTTTTGCAACCAAGTCAAAGTACTGACACTCCTTGCCAGAAAACTCCATAGGAGTGGTGTAGTTTTTATCTTGGATATCCCATCCAAATATAACAGAACAGAAGCCTACATAATTTTAGTCAACACAGTGTACACCGTTTGACAAAAATACAATATATATTACCAAATCCGCTTTTTGCAACTTGCAGGAATTTCTCTTTGTGTATAATCTTGCCGCGTAACAAACCATCAATATCAACAGCAGCTACTTTGATTCTGCTATCATTGACTAATGCATCTGCAAGGTTATCAAGGTTAAGTATAGATTGGGTCATTGTGTAAGAAAAAAAAAGATAAAGAGGAAAAGAGAAAGAGGATTAGCAAATCAATATTTATAACCAAGCTAAAATAAATATGTGCTCGTCGTCATTGAACTAGACCGGACCTTCAATAAATCCGATTATGGTAAATTCAAGCTGACGACACGAACGTGGTATAAAAACAAAGTTCATCTTTTTTTTTTAATTTCTTTATTCCTTTTCCTCTAATTTTTCTCCCCAACTCTTACCATGTCCACTATTTTTACTGCTGAAGAAGTGTCAAAACACAAAACCAAGAATGATTTATGGATGACTATTCACAACAAAGTCTATAACATTACCGAATTTATTATCGAGGTAACGATCACATAACCTATTTTGTCACATAGCCATATTAATGATTTAGTAGCATCCTGGTGGTAAGTTCCTTCAACTTTACACGTGATTTCAGTTCCCTTCTAAATAATGACCCCATTACTTTCCGTAGGAGAGGAAGTTTTGTTGGATGAAGCAGGTAAAGTGGAATGGATGTAAGGGTTGTAGTATTGTGGCTGACACAACTTTGTAAATTGGAAAAATAGGTAGAGATGCCACTGAATCGTTCGAGGATATTGGACATTCAGACGAGGCTCGTGAGATCCTGGAGAAATATCTTGTTGGCGAATTAAACGAAATTGTAAGTAGATTGATAATTGGTAAATGATATATAGGTTGACATTATTCGATAGTCCAAGGCCAAATATCGTCAATACCCAACAACTCGTGCCGGAGAACTTCCTGAAGAAAAGAAGAGTGGATCGTAAGTAAAAAAAAAATTATTTGTGCTTACTTATTAAAACCCCTCTATTTAGCGTCCTTCGTGTCGTTTTGCCTACACTTATAGCCATTGGCTTCTTGGCCTATAAATATGTTCTTGCCCCCAAGCAACACTAATAATTGAGTTATTTTATCTCTAATTTTGTAAAGACTACAGCTTCTACATTCCACCTTTAGCTAAATTATTATGATGAATGAATAAAAAGATCGAAGTTACACAGTCTCATCTAAATATAATAACAGCAATCTGTATCCCCGATTTCCCAAAAAAAAAAAAAAAAATCTATTATGCCTCAATTGACATCTCATCGTAGGGACAATCAGGTTTTTAGGATAGAACTTTAGTCGCTAGAGTGTTTATACTATTGTGAATAAGTGTCAGAAATGTATGCATTGCAGAATTTGTTATTATCAGTACCATCAGTAAGATGCTACCTCCAATGAATAAATCATCGTATGATTATTCAGTGTTTGTCCATTGGTATCACAATAATCTTTTGATGGAAAAAGCATTTTCTCTACAGTTCAAACTATCGATTCATAATTGTTCCAGATTAAGCGAACTGGTGATGTAGAATGCAGATCTTGTTTTTAACGATTAAACCGTCGTATTGTGGTCAAAGCACGAATTTGCGTTAGGACTGTTAGCTATCTTCGCTAGTACAGCTGGCACTAGGCTGGAGTCATGGTTTATCATAATAAGTCGTTCTTTTTAAAGTAATTTTATTATAATTATCGTTATTTAGTACAGACGTTATTTACTTTCATCATTAATTAATTGTGCATCAAGGTAGCAATTATGGATATATGTATATGGGTTGATTGTTGTTCGGAAGAGACAAAGTTTTGGTTTAAAAGTGAAAAAATTTATCTTCTGAAGCCATTTCTAAATGAAACAGACAAATGATCCAGTTCCTGAAGATTAGGGCAGCTGTTAATTATATAATCTCGATAAATGTTTCTTCTTCTAAGCAAGTCATTCGATAGGTAATCGCAATAAACCAAGTTTTTTGTTTCCCATTTTGGGTCATGTGCAATGTCAATATAGGGAAAAAGTGAGCCGTGTTTAGGCCTTTTCACCGGTGGGTAATAGCCTGTATTGACAGGATTTTTCCTATAAAAATGGTTAGTTTTCCCGACATGTTTGCATACACATCAGCATATGATTACCTTAAATCTAATACAACCAATTTTTCTAAATGCTTAACCACCGAAATAATATCTAGTATACTAACAAGATTGTTTCCCAACAGAACCAATTGCTTCAACTCTTTAAGAGGCTTCAATGGACTAATATCTTGCAAGCGATTCATGCTGAGATGCAGACGACTAAGATTAGGTGCTCGATTGCTGAAATCCGCAGGTAGTTCGTCCAACTCAACCGAACACAATTCCAAGTGTTTAAGAGTGAAAAAATCAAAAAATTGTGTCATTCTTCGAAAAGGATAACCCGACAGATACAATTTACGGGTACTTCGTAAATAGTACAAGTCAAAATTGCTGTTCATTTACGTTAGGTTATTAGCTTATTTATGAGCTGAGAGAGCTACTTACTATAAATCTTCCTGGTTTCTGAGTGAGAATGAAGTCACTCGAGGAGTACTTGTTAATTCATAAACTCGTGTAATAATGTTCTCGTCGAGGTAAACTATTCTTGCATTAGGAAACCACCTAGCATCAAATTCTGTCAATCGGTTAAAGCTTAGGTTTAAGTTACAGAGTCGATTAATTGTACGAGTAAGACTTATGGATATCGCGTTGTTGCTGCTCATATTGAACTCCACTAGATTTTGTAGGGTCTCAATTGAGGTCAAACGTTCGATTAGATTAAATGATACGTCCAAAATTTCTAACATGGACATGTTTGCTATGAGTAGTCCATTCAATCTTCTGATTTTGTTATGTGTTAAGTTTAGACTGATCAAACCGGGTAAGTTTTCAAAAATACTACACGTTTCAATGTTGTTGTAACCAGCATCCAATGTGCGCAGTGACTTTAATCGACTCATGTCTTTAAAGTTCATAATCTTATTTTTTGATATGTCAAGAATTTCTAGCCGCTCCAAATGATTAATATCTATTTCTGTCAACCTAATAAATCCTATTAATATAAATTCTATGCTCATCTTTTCCGTTTTGAACATACTTGTTATTGGCAGCATATAGATACTGCAAGGAGTTTGGTAGTCCGCTTATAGAAATGAGTTCATTGTGTGATCTAAAAATCAAAAGAAATGAGTGAAATAATCAATATTCATACTTGAGATATTTACACATTGAGGGTTTCTAACATTGGAAAGTTGATGTCAAAATAATTCAGTTTGGAGATATTTTGGTATCGAAGATCTAAAAATGTCAGCTTGTACCATTGGGTTACATCACAAATTTCACTTCCAATCGAGTAGTAAAGCTTGGCTAATTGGGAGTTATCGGCTAAGAATTTAAAACACATCGATATTGTTTCACTGATACTGTTATCATTTGCTTGAAGTGATGCCTCTTCATTTGTATCATTCCCAGTTGTAGGATGTTCGTCTCCGAGTGCTTCATCTGCAAGTGGCTCGTCCGTGGGTATTCTATTTACGATTGGTTCATCTGTAGTTTGATTGGATGTAGATTGTTCAGTTACGAGTGGTTTAGTAGGCTGTCCAACTATTGATGTATCGGTTGTATGTTCCTCAAATGTAGCTTGTGCATCTGAAGATTGGTTATTTAAAGTTTCTGTTCCGTCTTGTTCTTTAGTGGGCTGTTCAGGTTCAAGCTGGTCAGCTGTTTGAATTGATACATCGATGAAACAGCTTCGGTTTGAATCATCTTTTCCTGTTGAAAGATTTTCATCTAATTGCCCATGCATATTTTATATCCAAAAGAAAGAGGCGATATATGCCATTGATTGTATGATAACTTATTTATGGTCATTGCTGATTAATGTGTTACAGTTATTTATTATCTAAATACGCGGTGTCATTGTTTATTGATAAATTTGTTGGTTAAAATGTAAGAACAATGTATTTTTTGAGCTATTATTATAATAGTGAATTAAATACTACATTGTTCCGAATTGGTAAGTGTAAAATCTTGCCATTTTTTTCAGTTAATTGATTGCCCAAATAGACCATGTAATTGAAAAAATGGTATTTTAGTTGCAGGCTTACTGAAACTTTGCAAAATTTAAAACGTTGATTCATCAAGCTGTTAATTTTAGACCCTTCAAAGTGATTTACTTATGAATTCCTTTGGAA
The DNA here is from genome assembly GCF_025094135.1 of Mucor mucedo. Lineage (NCBI taxonomy): Eukaryota > Fungi > Mucoromycota > Mucoromycetes > Mucorales > Mucoraceae > Mucor > Mucor mucedo. Next base: position 209,516 of record NW_026252334.1, on the reverse strand, counting down.
CTAAACTCATTACATTAGTTAAGACATACAAAAATTTTGATAAAGAACCCACCAATAACATTCTGTAACGCCGGTTTTACAGAGAAGCTCAATGTTAAGATAAGTCGTAGCTTCGGATTTTTAGCAGCTAAATCGGCGATATGTATAACATATAAAGTCTATACTGACAGGTGCAAATTTGTCTTTTACTACATTCACAAGTCAATCTGTAGGATATTACTTTTTTTCTAGATATCAATAAAGCCCAGATCAAATTTGCATGGTACAAAGATGGGAAAATGACCCAAAGATTCTATTTACGAAAGACAAGCAACTACAGTCAACTGACTGCGCTCACAGTTTCTGGAAGAATACAAATGTCATTTTATTATCCTTCTTGGTGGATAGCTTCGATTAACGGGACAATATCTGGTGAGTTGCTTAATGGATACTTTCAAGATATCTAATTTAAAGACGACTTCTGTCAAGAGCTTATTTTTTTGCAATCGTGACCTGACTTTAAAAGATTAACCTAAGCGTATCCATGAGTGTGTAAAATCGGTACTCAGATCAGCCTTTAACAAGAAACGAATAAAGAAATGTTACGTCTGAGCAAAGAGATGATATATTTAGGGGTACTGTTGAGTCATCACCTTGTCTCTTCGATGATACCAAAGCCATATAATTCTATTAGAGAGACAAGGTGTTACAATTATTGGATAGATATGCGAGAAAGTCTGTCAGAAGAAACCAGACAATGGCTGTTAAAATGACATGGTTAATTGCTTGAAGGAATGGTCTCTGTGTGACCGGATGTTTGTGTCCTGGTCATGTTTATCTGGAAACACTTTTGCTTTAAGAGACATGAAATAACATCGCATGGTGATAGACATTTATGGTGATACTCAGTGTAAGGCATATTATACTTGTAAATGCGTGAATATCTCTTAACAACAGGTTAAACATTAATATTATTTGAAGCACTTCTTTCTTTTGTCTGATCATCGAAGTCAGAAGTTGGCTCGTGGCGATCGATTTCGCTGAACTGATTACCAACGTCAATGATACTGTATAGACAACAAATGTATCATACAACATCATAAAACAAGCAAAATCACCATAAAATATTAAATAAAAAAGAACAATTGTTTATTGAACATCGTTTCCTTTGTGATACTCTGAAAACATACGACGCTTTTAAACCCAACGTTTTCTTTTTTTTTCTTGAAAAGGATCATTTAGTATTTCTTCCTGTGAAACCATGAATGTATATATAGGTTAGTTTGTGCGGTATCCACGTACTTTTATTTTATTTGCCTGGTTTGTATGTACCCTATAAGTTTTAGATCCAAAAAAAAAAAACAGTATACCAAACATCGTTCCTCATTTATCAATTTTACGTTGATTTTCTAAAAATACAGTAGATAGAATTAAGGGCTTATATCTTTAACTATTTTTAATTATTTGTTCCGAAAGTAAATCAAGTCTATACTTTTTGTAGCTTCAAGGCGTAGTAAAATTGTGAGACGCAGATAAAATATACCCACATACACTCATTTATAGCAGATCGCGTGTTAATTTTTATGACGATTATAATTAGATACCATTTTTTTGATATTGTTTTTTTTTCTTGTATACGGCAGAAATTGAAGGCAAAATAAATACAGGGTCTCCTTTAAAAGTAATTAATCAAACACCCCTTTAAGTTTCCATATAATATTATTCTAAGTTTTAGATTTTATTCATAACAATATATGTAGTTATTTAATATTATTTCCAAATTGTTGAATTGGGCAGTTGCCGCCATCTGTAAATTTAGCTTCCGTGTCACTTGAGATTCATTTTTCTGTAAAAAAGGTTTTGTGGAGCACATGAGACTCTATTTATAGTGCGCTCAGTCAATGTGACGACAATGACATCAATGCATTTTGAACCTTTGTTGTTATGTTTGGCTAACGGACTGTGTGAAGTTTTCGGATACGGATTAGTTTTACTACCGAAATTATCTGTAATAAATTACAGTGGATTTTAAAAGGGTATAATTTTGGGACACTTTGTTCTTTCTTTAATCTTTACTTTATATCTCAATATGGCGCCCTTAAAAGTAATTGGAGCAGGCTATGGAAGAACAGGCACGGATAGTCTCCGTATTGCCTTGAATACACTGGGGTAAGAAAAATAGTTGCATTCTAAAATATGTATGTCTAATATTTTTTCTCTTGAAGATATAACACATATCACACGAGGGTATTGTTTTCAGATCCTACAACCGACACGGACGATTTTCTGAATGCCTTCCATCACAGGGAAGAGGCTGACTGGGACAAGATATATGAAAATTACAGTGCTGCTGTTGACTGGCCTTCTTGCACTTTTTATCAAGATTTGATAATGAAGTATCCTGAAGCCAAAATCATTTTAACTGAACGTAGTGCCGAAAGCTGGTATAAATCTGTCAAAAACACCGTTCATGCTGCTCTTATTGCCTCTGCTTCCGATCCCAAACATGACAAATTCAGAAGGATGGTAACTGATGTTTGTGTTGATGGTGTTCTGAATGATCCCATCAGGTTTGAAGACGAAGAAGCAGTCAAGGCGATGTTTGTTAAACACAATGAGGGAGTCAAGAAATTTGTACCCAAAGAAAATCTTTTGATCATGCAATTGGGGGAAGGATGGGAGAGGCTATGCGAGTTTCTCGGAAAAGAAGTACCTGATATACCATACCCAAGAGTTAACTCTACGCAAGAGTTTCAAGACAGTAATCTTCTTATAGATAAATAAAATATTTTTGTTTGTGTCAATCCAAATTTTTGCACCAGCTACAATTGCGTCTTTCGATTACGTCTTGCCTATTTTTATTAGAGACAAACCAATTTGGCTAGGCTTATAAGTAAAAATAGCTATTAGTCATTCATATCTGTAAGTCTGTTTATTTATTTTAAGAAGAAACGGGATCATCGTCGTTGTTTTGAAATTCTTCTCATACAGACATGTTATTTTGGTATTCTTATACTTTAGCAACTTGTTTCTATGGGTTTATTTTTTGTCTTGTAATATTTAATAGCCAATACATCTAGTATCTATATAAAGGACCTTTAGACTTTTCAAGTTTCCAAACAGCTGAATAAATACTTTCAGTGAAATGTTAAAAGCACTCAGACTCTGAAGATACTACAGAGCAAACTTCGCACATTTATTTACGGCGATTAGAAGTTTTCTAGCCTTTGAGAATCTTTCGGTGACTGAAAAGTTCGTTACTTTGCGATCCAGTTTTATCGTTTCATACACATGATGGGTACGCAAATCATTTATTGCCGCTAAGCTTATTCGCCTCTTGTTTTAATGCAAAGCTAAGATGTATATTGTACACTATTGAGGAAAAAAGCTACATAGCTACTAAGGGTTTATAATGTTTAAGATCGAAGCTGTGAAAAACTTAATTTAAAAATTAGTTATGCTGTCAGTTCGTCATTTAAAACTTGGGTCTGGGAATCATTTTAAGTAACGCGTTTCTTTTTCCGTTTTATTATAAAATGACCAGTTCACAAGATTTGCAGTTATTTTTAAATTCGAATATAACGACAGATGGAGACTTAAACTTAGATAAGATTACAGGTTTGCTTGCTCTGAAGAGAGCAGAACAATCGAAACTCGATGCCAAGGTAATTCATACATGTAATATCTTACCTTGACTTAACAATCTTTACTCATAGCTTCAAACATTGACTGATAGTACAAGATCTCTGTTGAACACTTCCTTGAAGGAATCCCAAACACACCGCACATCACTCATACAGCTTGAAAATTCTTTCGCAGAAACCGTAAAGAATATCGACCAATTTGTTGAGTCTAGTAAATCACCCTTACTTGATACTTTGAGTACGCTGGAACAAAATTTAAGGACAATTGAAAATGCAAAGAGCTACGTTAAGGCACTTCTGATTGTCTCGGAGCTAAGGTAAAAAAAAAAGTACATCAAATATGAATGGAGTACTGATATAGGTATAGCTCGCAGGCATTAACGCTCGTACAAACCGAACCAGATAAAGCGATGACACCTTACACCCAACTTGTGAAATTTGAGCAACACGTCAATCAGCAATCAATGGATCAGTACAATGATTTATCACTGCATTTGAAAAAAAGCCGAATTCGTCTTAAGGAAGAACTTGATGCGGTTTTAGCAAAGTAAGCGTATATAAAAAGTGGGAAATATTGACTAGCAAGATTAAAATGATCGAAAAATTAGGAACTTTAAAGAGAGTTTGGACGCATTGTCTTGGCCAACACCTATAAAACCACCTTACGGACCACAACTTAAACCAAAACTGAAGGTATTTGAAAAGGCTTTCCGAAATTTATTGATTTTACAACAATCGTAAGTAAAAACACATTTGTTTTTGAAATCATCCGCTTATATTGAATTTTTATACAGATCTCAAGATTTTAAAATAGAAGGCGAGTTTATATTATCGCCTCTGTCTATTATGTTAGAAGGACTATCACTGAGGTTTAGATTTCATTTCGAGACATCCAAGCCCACAAACCGTATTGACAAGGTAAAAAAAAAAAAAAAGAGAGAGAGATAAAGAAGAAGAAGAAGAAGAAAAAAGAAAGGGGGGGGGGAGATTCGCATCAACACTAAATGATTTAATAGCCTGAATGGTACTTACAACATGTCAAAAACACGATTTCAACCCATTTACCATTTTTGATGACAACCATTCAACCCATTCTAGAATCAAGCAAAGAATATTTACCTCATAAAGTCTTTATCAAGGATCAATTTATTTCTGGTTTATTAAAAGATGTGACCAGAAAATTGCAACATACAACACCCCAATTATTAAATCAACCCAGCTGGCTCAGCCATACGATCAGTCAAGTTTTGCAGTTTGATAAAAGTCTTCTGGATGATTTTGCTTATGACCAGCCGATTTCCAATGTTGTGTTAAGTAACCCAGCCTGGTTTAATGCATGGTTTGGAGCAGAAAAGTCATGTCAGTATAGCTTGATTTGAATTAAGACTCTGTCATTAACATTTCCTCCCTTTGTTTTTCTTTAGTTGCTCAAGCAAGATACGATGAAATCATGTTGGATGGAAAAGCATTTGAAATTTATGCGGAGGATGATCTAGAGAAACCCACTGCTGATTCAAAATCGATTAAGCGCACTAAATCAGCCGTTCGTCTCATCAACTTATTGGAGAATATCACAAGTGCTTACAATTTGGTCCCTGATATCGCACAAAAGTTCAAATTTTTAGTGGAAATTCAATTGGATTTATTGGGTCAATATCAAAAACGTTTGTCAACAGCGATTGATTCATTTGAAGCGTTGAGTTTAATAAGATCTGTGCCTGTACCCGGTGCACTCCCCGATTCAGTAACGGGTGTCATGACCTCTACGGAGACAGGTGGTATTGTTTCTGCTTTACATCGTTTATATAAATGGTGGACTAGTGCTAGATCAATTATGGATGTACTGAAAGATTGGACGGAAGATGATGTTAGTATGGATACATTGACTGCTTTAGAAAATGCTGACATTTGATGTTTAGTTCTTCCTTGATATGCAATATCAAATTAGTCAGGAACCCAGTTGTATTAAAGAGGTCTCACAAGAAAATGAAAGAAGCAACATGTTACGCTTATCGCGTCTAGGACACAATCAATATGAAGGATTATTTGATGATGCTATCACTGCTTATGAACAGTTAATCAAGCGCACTGAGAAAATTATTGTTAAAATGGCCATTAAAGAATGGATGATGGATGCAAGGAAATATGCCAAAAAGTAAGCTTTAGATTATAAATAAGACGGTTTGTCCTAACGAGAAATTAGGGATACATGGTGGCAAACATCTACTGATACACCGACAGAAATTTCGGATGAGCTCTATGAGCCACTTCAAGACTTGAGAGTGACATGGAATTATTTACATGGTATTTTACCAGAATACGATTTCTTGAATGTGTTTCGTCAAAGTCTTTTAGAAATCGAGGACTGGTATTGGAAAAACATTATTACACAAAGTCAATTTTCGAGCGTGGGGGCATTACAGTTGGAGACAGATTTGAAGTTGGGTTTATGGAAGATCGGGCAGCGCTGGGTCCTCAAGCCAGAAAATTTAACCAAGAAGTACTTACAAAGAATTTTTTTTTATTCGAAGGAGGGCTAACATTCTTTTTTTAAACTATCTAGACTCAAAGAGGCCATTCAACTGTTGACATTGCCATTTTCTTCCGAGAAGGATTCGCTTTCTTGTGATGTTTTGATGAAGGCACTGGCCGATACTAATCAGTTAGAATTTGTTCAAAAGACACTAGAAAAACTGGGTATCGAAACTCTCAGCAACGGACAAATCCGTGATGTGTTGAGAAGAAGAAATGATATGCTTTATAGCTGGAATTAAATAAAAATATCTTTGGAGTACTTTTTAAGGATTTCGTGATAGAGATTATAATAATTAGGTTTGAGGCGATTTAACGATCGGTCATGAAACTCTGAAACTGCAAGTGTGGGTGGAGACAAACCTGGGAATGTAAAAACCAATTACACCTCTTTCTTTAAGAGATATTGATGCAACTAAAAGCGTGTTTCAGTAAGTTATCAACAGCTTAAACGAAACGGGATATCCTAGCAACAAGCTTATTTCAAAAAGTAAATTTTTATGTAAGGCAGATCATGAAATGAGATATACTTCTTACTGGGACACCTTACATAATCCAGTTCATACCAGTTTTAATATCTTTCCATAATTCCCACCATATCTATCATATCTATCCCTATGTGTTCCCCCTTTGGAGAGGGAAATGAACAACTGGTCCGGACAATACCTAAGCACGCCCTACAATATTTTGGCCTCCGACCAGCTGCGCAGTACAGCAGCCACGGATTTTTTTTAAAAAATTGAGGGCGTAGTCTTTTTTTTTTTTTATCCATCTCTTTTTTGCTTCATTAATTACCCATCCGTTTGCGAATGCCAGTACCGAAAGCAGTATTGAAAGCCAGTGCGAGCCAGTGCGAGCCAGAGTCATGCCAAAGCCTAAACCTGTGTCGAAGCGAGTGTCTGTTAGTACCCAAACGCGTTTTGAGGTGAGTGCACCCGCCAGTGTCTCAACCAGTGTCGAAGGGAATACAGCACGAGTATCGACGCCAGTGCAGAAGCCCTCAAGTGGTAGACGCCAGTGCCGAAAGCAGTGTTGAAAGCGAAATTGCAAGCCAATGCGGAACCGAGTTGCCATGCTAGTGCTCTAAATCTGTGTCGAAGCGAGTGTCTGTAAGTACCCAAACAAGTGTTGAAAGCGACTGCGCCCTCCATGGGGCCTTCATCCGTGTTAGAGCGAGTACATCACAAGCATCGACGCCAGTGCAGAAGCCCCTCAATAGGTAGACGCCAGTGCGAAAGCAGTTTTGAAAAGCGAGTGCAACCGTGCCAGTGCCTACCAAATCTGTGTCGAAGCTTGTGTCCATGTCAGTGCCAAAACACGTGTCGGAGCCAGTACAGCACAAGTATCGACGCCAGTGCAGAAGCCCCTCAAGTGGTAGACGCCAGTGCGAAAGCAGTTTTGAAAAGCGAGTGCAAACATGCCAGTGCCTAAACTTGTGTCGAAGCGAATGTCCATGTCAGTGCCCACACTCCAGTGTTGAAGGAAGTGCATCGCCAATATAGCGCCCTACTTTAAGTCAGGGTTTCAACCAGTGTCGAAGTGAATACAGCGCGAGTATCGACGTGAGTGCAGACGCTACGTGTTGGGAAAAGTGAAGGAGTCGGACTGTCAGTGTAGAAGTTACTTGGTGTTTCGATGATGTCTATGTACGCATTGTGCTAATATCTCTAATACATAACATGAATCATTCATAATATTCGATGATGTCTATTTATTTACTCATCTTTTTGATGTCTCAAGTATATAACACATATCATTTATAATTAAAGATACCAAATTAAATAAACACCAAAGTCATTTATGTAGTAAATAAAGGATTATCTTACATTTGATTGAAATTATTGTCTTATTCATGATATTACAACAATATCGAATTGGGCAATTTTGGAGTAAAAGCTTTACATTTTTCATAAAATATACAATATGCATATGTGAACCTCCTTTATTTAAAGTAATAATTTTATGAAGGCCTATTAGATTGAATAATGAGGATTCTGAAGAAAAAGTATTACTGACATCAAACTCTACCAATCAAACCGTGTTTCTCCTTAGTGCAAGAAAGGGGGCCTTTCTAATGAAATGGCGCAAGGATTTTGGAAAAATTGTACTTTTTCTCTAAGGGACAGCCAAAGTGCTCGTAGTCATAATGTAAGATCAAAACCAGAAAAGGTTGACTCATCATTAAAAACCAGGAGAGTTGTGCAATATAAAAAGGATGAATTATTTCATAACAGCAGAGTTCGTTTAGTCCGCTAAAAAAGTCAATTATCTAAAGAGTACATTTTAACATGTACAGTTAGTTTGAATAATGGTAAAAGAGCTTCATTGCTGAACATTATCTTACATCATAAACTTGACATCCTGACATTTATTTGCTCCTCAAACATAGATTTTAATGAGCGACTATCGGCTGAATTCAGCCCTAAGTTTTCTTCCATCAGTTTTTGTAGCAAATGATGAGTATCGCAAATGTCATCCTACATGTAGATAAAAATTAGAAATTGAAATTATTTAGGGTTGGGTGGGGTTTAAACGTACGAAAATGGTGGCTATCAATTCTAAATATTTAACAAGAATGATTATATTATCCCAGGAAGATGGAAGTGTGGCGATTCGTTTTTCAACAGAATTCCATCTTGTGACATTGTTAAAGTACAGCTTAGACAAAGCTACTTGGTTTAAGATGGATTTTAGACCAAAAACCTTAAGCTTCTTGAAAGTCGCTATGGAAGAATTTTTGTTTAAAATTGCTTCTTTTCTCAAGGATGAAATGCCACACACCAACAGCTTGAGACAATCTTCAATGGTGTGTACTGTGCTCTCTTGGATTTTCCCACTATTCAAAAAAAGAAACAAATTAGAGCCGCAATAAGTCGTATCTGTGATTATAAACTACCTTGATGCTTCGACAATAATGACTTCCATGTTATTAAACAATTTGAAGTAATCGAGAGCGTCATTGTACTTGACTGAATTAGTGGTATAGTCAGATTTGCGATAGTCAAGGTACTTTCCGGAGGTGAATTGCGTCTCACACCTGGGAATTTTTTTAGTATCCAGAAGTTTTTCTTTTTTATTCTTTTGTTTTACCACTTACATTCGACAAAGTCCACGATCTTTGAGACAGCAAGGAAAGATTTTATTACACTCTCAATAAAAATAAGTCCTCTCATGGTTTTGTACCAAGAGAGGACCATTCTTGAGTGTAGGGTGGAACGAGATCCATGTATATCGTATGATATTTAACAGAGCTACTGCTTTATCCGTTAAACCTTCAATCTTCGATGCCCATATATTCTGAACAAATGATTCGACATCATTATGTCTTAGGAGAGCGATGGTATGATCGAATATATTGTGTTTACGAAGTGAGGTATAGTTGGCTTGATCTTGTTCATGGGCATGGTATATATCAGAAATAAGGGAATTACTAAGTGCAAAAGAAGTCCCAAAGTTTACCAAGTCATTTAGAACTTCCACATGACATTTGCGAAGCTTGGGCATATGTCGATCATCTGATTGAAAGTTTGGAGTAACTAGCTGATACTTTTTTATGCCCTCCGTAATTACAACAGCAGCCTATATGTAAGAAAGTATGAGCACTATGATTGAAATAAGATAAGGGAATCACAAACCTTTGGGCAAGGCTGGTGCTCAGAGTCCACGAATTTATTCGGGCGCCTGTTGTTTTTATAAAATAAACAACAGGCAAGCAATACAGGTTCGTTTTTGCTGTACGTTTCACATGTCGAACTACCTCCATTCGTAAAGTTTCCAGAAAACTTATTCCGAATGCTTCCATAGTAGTTGGAGCTTTGGGGTTAGAAAAAGCACAAAAATCCCACTTGGGAATCTTGATGCTTTTTCGCGGGATTTTTGTGCACTTGTCCGAAGTGGTTTACATCTTCTTCAAGGTTTTCTACGTCTTTTTTAGACTCACGTATAGTTTTTTTGGACATAAAAATTATATGACTTACAGCAATCCCGGCCAAACCCTGAGAACCCGACTTGGGAGGTCGCCATCATACAGCAATCCTGGCCAAAACCTGAGAACCCAACCTAGGAGGTCGCCATCATACAGCAAAGACTGCTCTCAGCCGAAATATCGCAAAAGTTGCAAGGTATTTTTTAAAAAAGAGAAATAAGTCTGTTAAAGTTAAAAAAAAAAGAGGTGTGTGAACGAGTCTTATTTATAGGCTAATAAACAAGAACTGGTTTATGTCATGATGATCTAATCAAAAAAGTGTTTATTTGTAAACTGATAAACAAGATTTAATTGCTTATATAATTATCCAAAATGTTTGGGCCTTTACTTTTATTAGAAATATCTGCAAATACGTAATCTCTAACCTACATACAAGCAATTTTCATTCTGAATTTGGCAATTGTCTATCAGTTTAGTAGTAGCATAAACCAATATTGAATCATATAGGTATTTGGAAGAGGATATCTTTGAGAATTTTAGTTATTCCAGTGCAAAATTACAAGCATGGGATATATTTTCTTCGTCAAGAAATTCATTCGACACGGGGGACATGTCTGGGGGGAGAATAAATCGTAAATATTACAATTTTTTTTTTTTTTTTTTTTTTGAATTAAATATATTGACTTACCGAACTATCAACATATGTTTACGATATGGATGATTGGGGGTCTGTTGCAGGTCTTTGGAATCTACTTGGACGTAAGTTGTTGTTTTTTTGCATAAAACTTGCAATAGAGTAAATATTTCGAGCCGCATTGGTATCTCTATTCCATAATTTGTTACAACTTTTGCAAGTCAACAAATTGTGGATCTTTCCGACATCAGGGATTCGAACATTTTCCAGTGTTTTCAGCAAGCAGGAAGGATTGGAACACATCTAAATTAAAGTATTAATATCTAGTACAACAATCCGAATCGTTCATTATTTTACCTGTGAAGTAAGGTACTCGTCGGTATACACCAGAATTAGCCTTTCATCTGCACTTGCTTCTTCCATCTTTTTCCTTAACCTACGAAGCATACCAGATTGCTTTCCTTTCATTGTCACGTTAAATACTGCATTTCCTAAGGCGATCAAAGGCACTTTCTTCTCGTTCTTGAAGGGAGCTTTCTTCCATTTCTGATTTTGAGTCTCGGTTGAAGGGCCGCTCGTTGTTACAGATACAGTAGTGTAAGCTGTTGTTGGCGCCGATAGTGAGCTTTTTCCCACCTGCAAAGTCAATTTTTTCTTATTCTTCTTTTTCTTTTTCTTTTGGCGCCTTTGCTTGTAATCTGCCTTATTTCTGCGCGGATGGGTTTTATTGTCCGGATTATATTTTTTACCGCCTGAACAAAATATGTTTACAAGTTCATTATCCATTCTTTGCTGACCACGGTAATTAGAGAAACGAAGATCCGTAAATCGACCATCATAGAATTGTAATAGCGTGTCTAAATGGGTGAAGTAATATTGTAAATGTTGTTCAAAGATTGATAGCTTTGAAGTTCGATGGGTTGGAATATTCGTTTCAATTGTAGTAATCCCTTCTTCTTGCTTGAGCGAATTCATTGTTACCTGATTTTTTTTATAGCCAGCTTTAACGTAGTACTCCGCTGTCGATATGGACCTTATTTCATGCGCATCATTTCCATTTCCATCGCTCGCAACAAAGATGTCAGTGACACCCGGATCAGCACCCCACAATCTGACTACGTCTTGCATCTCCCATGTTTCAAAATCGTTCATTTCAAGCTTTATATCTTCATTGTCCTTGGGAACTGCAGGTCTGGTAAACAAAAAGTCAGCCGAACGCCCGTCCGTACAAAGTATATTACGCATCATGACTTTTCTTCTATTAAGCATTTCAGTGACACTGCAATAATATAAAATGTTATTTTTTTATATGAACCAAAATTATAAGACAGAATCGTTACCTTCCAGATTGTCCTAGTTTTTTCAAATCAAATAGACTCATGAAGTAAGTCGAATCTCGGGCATATGCATCCAGCGATTGATCATAAATTGCAATACGTTTGATATTGTCAGATCTATTAACAAGAATTTTTAAAGTAGCAATATCAATTGTTACGTATTGGCGTTTCAGTCCGTAGTGAGGCATCATGGAAAACGTTTTACGGGAATGGTGAATAGAGAAATTTTCTGGTATAAAACAATCTTTTCTTTCGGGTATAATAACATCTGGGTCTCTGGTTTCAGGATCGGAGAGGTATATTCTTGACTGTGCTAACTGCAGACGTGTTGCTCCAACGTTTTCTTGTACTTTGTTAAAGTTCACTTCAGACAGGAATGATGGTTTACTTAAAGCAACAGGTGTTGTTGAATTAATAGCGTTTCGAATCTTCCTTGCCAAAGCTGACCGTCTTCTTTTGTTGATATCTTCAACTTCATTTTCACAGGTTATGCTCAACATATTGTAAACCCAAGGTAAAGATACAGAATCTTGAGGCTCCTCCGCAGCAACAGTTTGAGCCACATTGGACATTTCCGTAGCTCTTAAGATTTTAAACAAGCTTGTAATGACAATACCGGGATTTTCAGAAATTTTAGAGACCGTCAAAGGTGTATGGACGCTGCTAACCTTGAACATCATTATTAATGCCAGCAAGTATTCCGTGAGTGCAGGAGAGGACACCATATTTGTTGGCCAAACAGGTGTTTTGAGCATTGTACATTTATTAAACAAGTACTCCGCTAGAGCAACTTTTTCCGGTTTTGTGAACTTAAACTAAATACAATAATAATGTAAGTATATGATTAAGTAATTAACACAGTGGGTCATTTACGTTGGCCAGACAAAATATAAAATATGACTTCATTCTTTTTTCAAAACTTTCTACTACATGATTTGAGAAAATTGTGGCGCTCTGTGTTGCTAAACTAGATTGGGCACTGCCGTAAAATATTCCGCCAGTATCGGTAGAAACTTGTGAGCCCCCGGATACAGTAATTTGTACTGTCTGAAACTTTCAATTATATCGGCTTTATCAAACATTGTGTTATTGCTGCTCATATTACGCCCACAAACCAGTTGCTGACAGGATTTGAAAAATACAGGAGAAAAAAATATCATTGGCAGCACCCAGTCTTCGTCAGCCTTGTTCTTTTGTAATAGCTTTAAAATATAGGAATTTGCGAATAACATTGATTTTATTGCAGTCTCGCGCATAAAGTTGACGAGCGTCAAAACGTTGTCACAAAAGATGGTCTTTGTTTCCTCATCCATATTGGAAGTAAGTGATGCCTCCAACCCAATTTTTCTGGTAAATGTTGAAGTGATTTTTGTCTCTAATGCAGCAGTTATTGCCTCTTGCTTCGTAGTCTGATGAAAAGGACACAATGGGGATCTAGTCGTGGTATGAGCTATTTCCTCATTATAAACGCCTGCCTCTGTACATCGTTTACACTTCTTTGCGCCATCACCAGCAACAACTTTAGATTTCTTTTGAAGTCTTCCCGCTTCCTTCTCCATTTTTTCTCAAAAAGTTCTTGGTATTTTCTGTTTCTGCTTTGCCTTCTTCTTTTAACTGGTGTACTCGGGCCAGGATCTTCAGCATATTCTAAAAAAAAAAGGGGTAAGTGTCATCACCAAAAAGTTTTAAATTTTGAGACATGTAATTTACCTTCGTATTCTCCTTCGTTATCCTCCTCTTTGTTTTCTTCTTCGCCTTCCTCCTTTGCTTGAATGGCCCTTTTCTTTCGCTCCTTCATCATTTGTATGATTTCATGCACCGATTTGTTTTTGTAGGTATCGTTTAAGCTCATAAGCAAAAAGTCAGTCAATTCAAAACAAAAAAAGTATGTAAAAGTGGAAAGGAGGGATGCTTACCTCCGTTAAGTAACGTACTTCTTAAATACTTTTCCAAAGAGCCAACGGGTTCTTGGTATTTTTAAAAACGGTTCATTTTCTAAAAATAAATATCATGCACATGTATTTTATTGTTCTATAACATTTAATTATGTTTTTTTGATTATGTTTTATTTTGATTGTGTTTTTTTTGATTGTGTTTTTTTTTTGTTTATGTCTCCTTTTTGACTCCGTTTTTTTTTATCATGATTTTTTTTTATTGATGCAATAAATTCAACAAGTCTTTATCTTGATACAGCTAATTTCAGAGAGCCCATTGTTTAAATGAGGAGACAGAACTGTATTCAATTGTCGAATAACTTTCAACAGTTAAATTAATTAATAGAAAGAAAAGTATATAATGAGCCCTTTTATATAACATTGTTGTCATAAAGAAATCATATCAAATATTACCCCATTGGCCAAATTTCTTATTGAAGTTCGATAACTGTGGTCGGCTCCACTGAATTTTATTAACCACCCATTATAAAGATGGTGTACTGAATATGTCCTTACATTCATGCCAAGTTAACAGCAACTGTCGAACTTTGAACTGCAGCCTTTGGATTCAGAAACTATTGGTCGATGTATTTAATAACAGCCTTTGGATCAAAAATATATTGGCTGCTGAGTGTCACTTTTAAATTCAATATCCAATCACTGAAGGATCCAAAGGTCTGAGTAACCCCCAGATATGTTATAGTAATATAGGCAGGATCTTTGACGGTGATTATTCAGAGGAGTTAGAATAAACACAAAATATACGGGATTAGAATTGGCAGTGAAACAATGACAATAAATCCAATACTATTGAAAGAGACTACAATAACACGCGTATGAAGATATACAGATGATATAAGAGACAGATATTCAATTATAAATTACAGTGATTAAACGAAGCTTATCCAACAAAAGCTTAATAACCCAAACTAAAATATAACAGAAAGAACGATGATTTATTTAAGATTCAGTCCGAAAAGGATCAAAATTCAAAACTCTTCAGTCACACAGGGCAAATATACCCGTCTTCACTACTTTATCCCAGCCTAACTTTCACGCGTCAATCGGAGACTGAAAACATTCATGTAAAAAGCAAGAAAAAAGCAACTTTTTTTTTTGTTCTCCTCCAAACAATAAAATGACTCATTTGTATCATTTTTACGAAGCCATTGATCACGAAGAAAAAGAAGCCGATATATTTTACGTGCAATGTGAATGGTTTAACAAGACCATTGATTTAGACACAGAACAAGCCAGTAATGAAGATTATTGTCTAATTACCGTGACGAACCTTGAGGATTACTGGCAACACACAAGTAACAGTTTAAAAGTAGAAAAAAAAAAGAAGGATAAAGACTCACTATCTTTCAAAAAAAAAATGTAGTTACTCGAGACTTGTTAATTGAAAAGTTTAAACCAAGTAATTGTTTGGTACAAAAAACTCGTAGTAAGGTATTAGCACTTAGTTTACGAGGTTCCAAGTGGATCAAGAATCATCAAATTCAATGGGCCTATATCAAGTGTGAAAATGGTCAACTCGAGGTAAGAAAGAAAAATTAGTGGCAAAAAAATCATGCCTCTTCAACTTTTTAGATGATGATATAGATGAAATTACGAATCCATTATTTCGATATCATTTATGGAGTCGCAGGTTCTTTCACCATGGAAAAGCTTCCTGGCGAAAAGAATCAGGACTTACTGACATCATGGTTTAAGAATTGTGCGACAGCTTCTGTGAAGTCTAATGTAAATGGAATAATCACATTCTATTTTTTTTTATTTTTCTTATTAATTTATCATGCAGGAAACTGAGGAAGCATTGACCTTGCGTCATGATGATATGAAGTCCTTAAACGATGATTTAAAATCAGCTCTTCAAGCCATGAAAACCGAATCCATCGAATACCGGTTCACCATGTTTTCTAATTTTACCAAAGTGTTGAATGCCAAAAAAGAAAAAATCGCAGAACTTATTAGCGAAATCGACTACTTAAAAAAACGAACCAGAGATGATACCGACGAAGAAGACATGCCTGTAAAGATACAAAAGACAAAGCGTGGTTCAAAGAAACAAATAAAAAATGAGGCCTTTTCAACTGTCAAAACGGAAACGTCCTCGTTGCAAGGACTTGTTCGAAAAGAGGCATCATCATCACGAGAGACTAGAAAGTTATCGCCTAACGTGAAACAAGAGCCAACCGGTGCCACGGAGGAAGAATCGTTAGTTACAGTGAAGGAAGAACCGCTATGGCCTGAAGAAGAACCTATTCCACGAAAGACAAAAGATAAAGGGAAGGCCGTGGATAGAGGAGAGACCATGGGTAGGGGAAAGGATAAAGCGCAAAAGAAGCCAGATCGACAAACTGTGAATCTGGATTCAACTAGCGATGATGAATCAGAGGATGAATCAGAGGATGAATTGGGTGATCTATTGGATAAAAGGACCAAGAAATTCGATCTGTAAAATAATATTTTGAAAATATGGACTACATATACAACACAACAGTTCAGAGGGTTTGGGGGAAGAAGGCTGATTTATACCAAAAATAAATATGATTTTTCATGGATTAACTTTATTGTGAATATAATGCAGATACTCGTTTAGCTTCTAGCAGGAGGGGCACCAGCTGGGGGAGGTTCGGTAGCAACCATGCTCATCAACAAGAAAGCGCCACCGATAATCATATACCAATACTTTTGGAAAAATGTCTTTTCTTCGATCTCCTTGTTTTCAGGGATTTCATCGTTAATGGAAACTGTAGCCTTCTTGGTCTTGGGTGGTGATTGTTTAGACATAAAATTACCGAGCAAAGGCCTATGCAATTGGTTAGTGCGCTCCCCTTCTACATGCTTATCCCAATTTCCTTACTTGGGCCCGGTGACAGGAGTCACTACGTTGACAGTTGTGTTGAAAGGTTGTGTTGTGATATCAGACTATATATATATATTAATACATATTTATAAGACTTCTTTCGCGCTTTTTGTTTCGAGCTTACCTTCGAGGACACACAATAATTGGATTCTGGGTAATAGGAAAGGTAATAAAAGTGATTGCTTTCATCCAAATGTAAAGTAATTTCATCGTGCCATTCGCTTCCTACCATTTGACACTATGACCCCAATTATTAGTCTTTTATCATAAAAATTCTTTTTTGTTGGCAACAATAAATAAATGAAAAACGTACTTTACCATTTTGACTGATGATAAAAAGACGTTGCCTGTACGCTCATCTTTGACCTTGATTTGATAAAATGGGTCTTTTGCAGCATTAAAATGAACAATTTCGTTATCGGAGGGGATGTAGGTGGGTACACCAGGAAGTCCAACGATGTCTCCCCGTTTAATATACTCGCCGTCTTTTTGATGATAGATGGTCAATTTCGTCTAAAGTGGGTAGGGTCAGTTTCAGGGCCGTATTTATTTCATCAGTAATTTTTTTCACCTCCTCAGTTGCTTGCACAAAAACCAATGCCCATGCAATAGCTAGACAAGTGAGCAGCACTTTTATAGATGAACGCGACATGGATACTATAAATGAGAAAACAATGATATTTTACTTACAGAGACCCTTTTTTATTTGAAAAAAAAAAAAAAAAAAAAAAAGCTTATCTCCGCTGCAAAGAACAAAAACTATGCGAGAGGCGCACAAAAACTATGTTTTTATCTGTATTTAAATCATGTCGTTTAGCGATTTGGCCTTAACTGACGATGATCCCTTATTTCGTGAGACACATTATGCACGTTACGGTTATGAAAGAACGTAGGTACCCCTTTTTTTTTTCATGCCGAGTTTTCTTACTAAACGCCTTCTTAGGAATATATTTGGTCTTGTGACGTTAGATTCGAGATTATTGACCTACATGGACCGACCTGATGAATTTCCTTCTACACGTTTTGAAAAGTTACCAGAAGCACCTGTACCTGATTATACCCAACGTAATTTATTTTTTCTTACTGTAAATAATGAAAAACTCAACGTGCATTTATTATTTTAGCGTTATCAAAACCAGTTCGTCATTTTATCGCAGCTTCTTCTTCTGAACTCACGGCATTTATATCTCGAGACGGTTACTGGAACTGTCTTTGCATTACGTTGGGATTAGAAGCAGGTAAATCCGAAGTGATTGCCATTGATGCTGTAGAAGAAAACCAGGACAAAATCAAGTTACTTGTTGCTTTAGCTGTAGCCGAGGTATATTAGACGGAGGAGGAGGAATAGGGCCATATCTAAATATATTTAACTGGGTATAGAAAGTGGACGAGGAAAGTGAAGAATTAGCTTATAGCTTACGTATTTACGGAAATCACACGAATACAAAACCCTTTTTGGAACAAGCTTTATTTGCGATTGGCGATTCCAGTCAGATTATACCCTTGATGGACGCTCCTATGCAAATATCCCACGTGCAGTAAAGTAGTCCTATATATATATATGTGTAAAAAGATGAAAAAAGAGGAAACAAAAAACTGACATGGTTTATAAATAAGAATTCAGCATGAGGATAGGTTACAAACGGCATTTTTATTAACTTCGATGGATGGCATCATTCATTTATACGTACAAGTAAGTATAGATCACACCATTACCATCATTAGACGAATTTTAAATTATAATTATAGAGTTCTGAAACGGGCCAATTCATAGAGTTACCATCTTCCACGTTTTTTCCATTGATGGGAGGCATATCCAACCATCGCACAAAGTAAATCAAAAAGAAAAGAAAAAATCGGCATTTATATATTCATGTAAACTAACCAAAAAAAATTTACACCCAGGATTTTATTCATGCATTTATTCGATCAACCCAATGGAAAAAGAGTGATTTGTGCAGGCGGACAAAATGGGGAATTATTTCTTGCATTTTATAATAAACGTAAGTGGTTTTCTTTGTGTATACCTTTATCTATCTCTTATCCCCCCCCCCCCCCTTTGTTTGTAGACGGCAAAGAAATTAAATCCCATGCGATTCGAATCTTTAGTCCAATTACATCTGTCTTGGTATTTCAACCAAGGACGTCCAGTCATCCAGATGATGAACTGCACTTGGTTGTGACCTGTGCTATTGAACAAGCCATTGTTTATAGGTCGATCCAAACCGATGGATTATCCACCAGTCGAACGCTTCCATTGTCTGGCAACTTTGATAGTGTTCTGTGTTCGCATGTAATGGATGTGGATTGGGATGGAGAAAAGGAGATTTTGATTGGAACTTATGGTAGACAAGTCTTGATTTATAAACAAGGTAAAGAAAAGAGAAATGCATGCATATACAAGCACACAATTAACACGCGCAATAAAAAAAAGTGGCGGGTACACAGGTTTATACGGTGTTATGGCGTAGACAATTTGCATATCCTATTTATCGCATGACGCATCTGGATCTCAACCGAGACGGATTGGATGAACTGATTGTGACTACCATGTATGGTGTACACATATTCCAGGTACATCACTGATTTATACATGAGATGCATTAAACACTGATAAATTATATTTATAGCCGAACATGAAAAAGGCTAGAGAGAGATTACTTGAGGTACTTCAATACGTAGAAGCCTCTAAACGACAAAAATACGAACTATTAGTTGAATGGCAACGACAGAAAGAGCTTGAAAAATCCATTGTTTTTGAATCCCAATAATAATTTATGTTTTTTTTTTAATGTGTTTAACAGCAAGTGAAATAGGTTCTACTTTTCACGAGCTGTATGGTTTCAATAATGACGGTGACCCTTTTTAACTTGGGTTCTTCTTCTTCCTCTTCTTCTTCTTCATCGGATAAATCGCCGTCACTATCAAAAGCACGGTATCGATTGGAAGTACGTTTTGTCTTGTTTTTTTGTCCGAATAAACCACGCCCACCTAAATCCATGGAAAGACCATTTTTGATCTTATCTTGCCAGCGTTTTTGTTGTTTTTGTTGCTTCTGTAGTTTGTGTAATTGTTGCACACGTTGATCTAGTTCTTCCTCATCATCATCGTCCAAAAATGGAGAACTCATAGTGGAACTCACATCAAACGAGGTGGATCGTTGTGTTCTTAATCTTCTATTTTTAGGTAGAGCATCTGTGATATCCAGAGCCAAAGTGGGACTACGCACCGTAGTTTGTGGCGAATGTAAATCACGACTGGCTAATTTTTTAAGATCGTATTCGATCAGGATTTCCTCTTGGTTGATCACGACCCTTTGCATCCCTACCAGATCCACAGGACCTGCAGAGGGGTCCTTTAATGTACGCAAGATATTATAACCTTGGCCTTTCAACACAGCCATTTGTTTTTGAAACATTTTTTCATCAAAATCGTCATCCATTTCAAAAAGAGATCGCATTTCTCGTACGGTTTCTCGCCACCAGAGTGGATCAGAAAGAACCTCCAAAAATTGTCGACGCGTGGCTTCGGTGAAGGGACGGTTAACAAGTGCATCGGGCATGGCCATCCAGCCATACGGATAAGAACGCCATTGATCGGGATGTTTATAAGGGAAAGCCAGCCCGTTATCAATGGCAGCTACATGAATATGTCCTGCTTGCATTGTTCCATCCACTTCTTTGGGAGGGCAATATTTAACCATCCAATTATCCAACCCACGATCTATAAAATATTTATAAATAACCCTTTTTCATATCATTTTGACATGCAACTTTCTATTTTTAAAAGAAAGAAATTGCCACTGGGGACAGTACCTTATTTACCTGTGTTACGGATAAGATAGTCCAAGATGATCAATTGCTCAAACTCTCTTCTAAATTGATTTTGAAGTTCGAAAGTCCATTTGAACGATGTATCCGTCGTTGTTGTTCCTGTTGCCGTGCCATTCGCTCTCTTCGGTGGATAGTGGTGTTGCTGTTCTTCATTGTCTTGATGATACAGATCTTCATGTCCTCCTAAACATCCACCCCACACGGATTTTCGATTGTTCTCATCATAATGCGAAGAATGAGGATCTGTGAAAGTGGGAAATGGATGATCTCGAAAGAAAACAGTAGCATCTTTATAATCTGTCAAGAAGCATTGAAAACTACCGATTTTGGGAGGTAATCCGTTGGTGGAACGTCTATCTAAATAATCATAATGAAAGGAAGAGGATGACAGGTGAATGACGTCTGTATAGGGTACCACGTGTGTACCCAGTCTACGGTCGATGGAGGATGCTGCGGCTTCGGAGAGATAACCCAAGTTGGGGATCAGGCAGGAACGACCAAAAAAACATGGAAATAAATGACGATGGATCCATTTAGTCCATTTTGGGTTGAGACGACCGTAAGGTTCCTCATTCTTTGGCTTGAAAACACCCACAATCTTTCCGGAACTATTACGGCAAAAATAAGAACCACTTGAACCTTGACTAATACGTGTGGGCTGCATATTACTGTCGATAGCTGTACGTACAGTATGTACAATATCGTTGAATTTCTCTTCTGTTTCGGGTATAGGATCATAGAATACCTTATAAAAAAAAGTTAATATGCAAAAGGTGAGTCTCGTTCCCGTCTTCCAATTACCCGCTCATCCGTGTCGGGCTTTTGGTTGTCATACAGTGGTGACATGGTCATGGTATATTGAGGCTGTACTTGTTGTTCTTCGCATTTTACAAAGACCGAACAAGTGACTTGGTCGGAAGGATCGATTTCTTCATCCAGGATGGCATTATTGACAGGCGACTGGATATTGGCAGGATGACGAGTTTCTCCAATACCATGTTTACCACGGAAACGACGACGGTGGACAATAGTCCAGCCTTGATCGCCAATGGTTGACTCTGCATCGTCCATAATGGGTAGATTACCGTTTTGAAGATCGGCAATGATGACAGCTGGCAAAGAAGCGAAAGAAGCTGTGGAAGCCATGTCTTTACGAAAGACGATGGGTAGCTTAGTTTGAAAGAAACGACGCGTGGCGTCTGGTATGGCAGAGAATGATGCTCGTGGTGAATGAGGTGGGGATTGAGCGGTGTGGAATGTCTGAGAAAGAAGTGGGACAACATTACATTCTCCATGATGGTTGGCTACGAGTACGGAATTAGAGTGATGTTGTAATAACTCTTGCGGTGTATCCTCATCATCGTCATGTTGTTCAATACGACTATAGGTCGTTGCTTGTTGACTTTTAAACATTTAAAGAAGAGAGGAAAAGAACAATAAATGTATTTTTAGTTTTTTTTTTACTTATTTGTTTATTATGATGACGAACAACAATAAAAAAAAAAATTAATGCGTATAAATAGGTGGTGGTTTTAACAAGGTACGATAAGGATGGGTATGATCCTTGTTATCGTATTGAATCTCAAAGAAATGACCTGTTGGTAAAAGATTTAATCTTCGTCGAGTGCGTTCAGCCAAGACTTGTCGTTCCAATTGATCAATGCGTATCGCACGTTTATGCCTTTGTTTAAATAGGAAGAAAGCAAGGATCATGTAGAGTGCAAGCGGGATCCACAATGCTTGAGCGCCCTGAGGTAAATGAGTAAACACAGACAATGCACCTAGGCATATCAGGACGGTGATCCAAAACGCCATCAAGACGCCCTGGAATTGGCTTAGTAAACAGGACTGACATGCGTCTCTGTAGTTGGTGTCACTGGAACGGCACAAGAGAACCTTGAGGAACCCTTGTTCTCGTTGGTGGTAATATTCACCCAACTCATGGAGAATCTCTAAATGGGCTTGTTCTCGCTCAGCATCTAAAAGCATGGCATCGTTAACTACGTAGGAAGGTGGTCTTGACAAGGTCCTTGTAATCGTCATTGGGGTATATATTAGAGTGTTGTCATTCTCACTCATGAATTTGGGCGCTAGGGGAGAAAAAAAAGCAGTACGAAAAAAAAACTTTTTTTTTTTTTTTCTTTTCCTTCAAAATGGATCCAATAGACCAACAGAATCAAGGTAAATAAAATGGAAGGACGAGTTACTGAGCTTTAAAATATCATGAAATAGATGCTATATCCAAAGTATCGTTGAAGCATACGGTAGAAGCAAATGCACATGCAATAGAAGTCTTTCGAAGAGAGTCTGCAGAAATATGGTGATGTCGTGATTTGGGTTATTTGTTTGTTTGTGTGTATTAACCCAACTTTCCATAGTCTGAAAATGAAGGAACATATCCACCAACATCAGCAAGCTCTTTCTCAGTTCTTTTCAACCTTGTTGGAGATTGATAAAAATGAAAACAATTTCGAGCAAGGTTGATATATATATACTGTTTATTGCTTTGTATGCATGCTCATAGTTTGTATAGTCAGGACAGAGTTGGATAATATGCTACTGGCCACAAACGAATTCTATGATAAAGAACACATAAAATGTTGTCACAGGTAAATAACAGGCAGAAGGGAAAAGGGTTCGGGCATCAATATTTATACTCACACTTTTCTGTACATAGTTTGAAAGAAACTTCTTTTATCAATACAGAAGAACATCACCCAAGGTAATATTTATCACATAAAATATAGAATATAAAAAAAAAGGTCCTAAATAGTATATATTTACCGATAAGGCTTGAAGATGCATTGGATCAGCAAATAAAGAGATATCTATAAGTTAGAATAGTGTTCCATCAATCGCACTAATTGTTGCGGAATAAGCGTTGTATTATTTCTATATAAAACCATAATTTGCATAATCTCACTGGGTGGAATGATATGCTCCCTCATGTCCTTTTCCAAATCCGGATAGACATCGTCTAATGTAGACGTATCATCCTCGTCCATCACCATGCGATAGATACACCGCATCTGGTAGAATGTGGCATATGTGAGTACAAGGTGAACATCCATGCGGCCTAATTGTGTATATCATCATCATCATCATCATCATATGTTTATGTGTATATGTGTTTACTTTTTATTTACCTGGTCGAATGATGGCGGGATCTAACCGTTCTGGATGGTTTGTCGTCATGATAAATATTATGCCATCTTCCAACGTATGTCCATCCAAGATAGACAAGAAAGCACCCAAATTAAACTTGGCCTCTTCCTCTTGTACCTGCTGTCTTGGTGAAAGAGCAGAG
This sequence comes from Mucor mucedo, assembly GCF_025094135.1. NCBI lineage: Eukaryota > Fungi > Mucoromycota > Mucoromycetes > Mucorales > Mucoraceae > Mucor > Mucor mucedo. The sequence continues at coordinate 185,519 of NW_026252334.1, read as the reverse complement.
GACATGGTATCAATATCTTCAAATACAACAATGGCATGGGCAGGTACGTTTGAAAAGGCCTGAAACAATTCAGCGTCTGAATCCAGATAAGCCAGGTTAATGAAATACAAGTCTCGCTTTAGCTGCGACGCCACCGCAAAGACCAAACTGGTTTTACCGGTGCCTGGAGGACCAAACAAGGCAATTCCTCGCTTATACGGGAACCCCACACGCTTATAAAACGCTTTATTGTTCAAGAAACTATCGAGATCCTCTTTGATACGAACTTCATTGGCAGGGCTTAAGGCGACGGTGTCTAAGCCTTGTAAAGGGTAAAGAGCGCAAAGACGGACCCATTTCCCAGAGGCAGCATACTCGAAACGTGATTGGGTTTTCTTTTGTTGCAACGAGCACATGTAGTCTCGTGTGATTGAGTGTAGAAAGTCGCTTACGGTGGATACGGTTTGTTGATTGTTTGTGGATTCGAGAGTTACACAAATAAAAGGTTCATCTGTCCGGGATGAACGGATCCCAGGCTTGGAGAATTCACTTCCGGGTAAGACCACATCACCATGATTGTAATTCCCCTTCTTTTCTGTACTCTGAAATGTAAGTTTGAAACTATTTTCACCATGACGAATTGTATGCGCTATTTATTATTAAGTTGTTATAAATCTCTCTAGTTCTATGTCTTGATTACTTGGGGGGCTTACCTTGGTCAGGCTGAGGAACCAGATGAAAGGAAGGTGGCTCCTTTTCCTCATGATCCGATTCCGTGTTTGATTTTAGTTTGAAAAGGCCATGTTTATTTTCTTGTGCATGAATAGAAATTAAACGAGAGAGTGCCTGATGATAAATATTTGGTGCTGCAAAACAGAGTTATATCAAACTATATATTTCATTCATGCATATACAACATACTGGAATGGTAATCATCGTAATGTGTTGCTTCTACCATGACGGAAATCTCATTGTGAGACATGAGGTTGTTTTTTCGTCCCATGGTTGACATCAGGGTCATCATCAGTTTAAACAAGACGAGTAACAAGGTGACGGAAGCTGTTACCACAAAGGTATCAATGGCATAAATTCCTGTTTTATAAGCCTCTAATCGTACGGGTAAAAATGCGTATAACAAAGATTCCATCTGGCTGGCCGAAAATAAGCTGGCGATCGGTGCCACCGTCTCTGCATAGGATTGCATAGAATATGATAATTTTTTTTTTTTAGAAAAAAAGTGTTGGGGGAAGCGGGGTACGATTATGATAAAAAGGAAAAGATATATATTACAATGTGACTCTGTTTAAAGCTTGGCTTCCACTTCCGTTGTTTGAAAGAAGCGGTGGATTTCTTGCACAAGTGTATCAACTTGTTGTAGAGTGTTGTGACCATGAATACAAATACGTACACGTTCTTGGCCAATGGGCACAGTGGGTGAGCAGATGGGTTTGACAATCAAACCTTTGCTGTTGAGATAAGTGGCTAGTGCTCTGACAGGTGCATTTCCGTTTAGCACTACGCCCTGGATTGGACTGGAGGAAGGCAGTAATGTGCCCGATGGCAGTCGAATAGTATCTCTGAATCGCTGAGTCATGGCATGCACATGAGACTGGATCTAGGTTTAGGATAGATGTTAGTCATCTGATTTGCTTATGTAATTGTATAAAAAAAATTACAGGCATGGTATCGCCGTTCTCGAGTATATCATAGGCACATTTGATGGATGCCAAAGAACTGAATGACATGAAAGTAGAGTAAATCAAGGGTCTTGCATAATTAACCAGGTAATTGCGAAGTATGTCAGAGCCAAGCACAGCAGCTGATAATGATGATGAGAAGGTTAAATTAAAATGATGATGATGTGTATTTTAAATAAGACTTTTTCACCTCCGTTACTAGCCAAGGCTTTTCCAAAGGTATGAAGACGAGCAAAGATTTCGTTTTCCAGACCCAATTGAGATACCACGCCACGCCCACTATCACCAAACACGCCAGTGCCATGCGCCTATGATCGTATTAGAATAAGAACTTGGACCTTAATTTAATCCTATTTTTACCTCGTCTACTATCACATAGCCATTTTCTCGTTGGGGGAAATATTTGCGCAAGATGTCAATGATTTGTTTTAAAGGAGCGATATCCCCATCCATAGAATATACGGATTCGACGGCGATAAAAATATTTTGGCCAGGGAACTGGACAATAACGGACTGTAAGAGTTGCTCAAAGTGGACCAAGTCTGAGTGGTTGAAGGGAATGTACTTGGCGCAACGCGACATGCGCATGCCTTCATGAACACTGGCATGAATGAATTCGTCATACAAAATGACATCCCCACGTTGAGGAACCGTACTGAATAAACCGACATTGGCGTCGAACCCCGAGTTGAAGATGAGTGCGGCGGGAGCTTGGTGAAAGAGAGCGATACGTTGTTCGAGCATTTCAGCATAAGACGAGTTTCCGTCCAACAGTCTAGAGCCTGTAGAACCCATGATAGAGGGCATGGCGTTTAATTCAGCCAGATAGGCTTTTCGAAAAGATGAAGAATGAGAGAGACCTAGAAAATCGTTCGAAGAAAAGTCGATGCCATTGGTTGGGTTTATAACTAATCTACGCATTTTCGATATTTGACGTCGTTTGATTAAGGTTTCCGCTAATTGTTTTTCCAGTGTCATTTTTTTAATTTTGTTGCCAAGAGAAAAAGAAAGGAGAAAAAGATGATGAATTAAGTTGGAAATGATATTAAAACATTCATCATCCACCTTTTTGTAAAGCCGTTTTTTTTTTTAAAAAAAATTTGAATATCCGCTATTTTCTATCATTTCACTTCTCTTTTTTTCTCAAACGGAAATGGTTTGGTGAAACAAGTGTGGGAAGGGGTTCCGAATAATAAAGTTTTTAATATGCATATTATTTCTGCAAGACCCATTTGAACAGGAAAAATAGGGCAAACAAATCATGAGATGCAACAAACAAAACAAAAAGGACTGGAAGCAAAAACGGTTCCAATGGCATCAGCACGAAAATTCATTTCGATCATTTCATCATTTTATCTCCATGGTGAATGATGTAGCGGCATAACTACCGGAATAAGTTTATCGATTTGCGAAAAATAAAGATGAAATCATCTGAATAAGAATGTTTCAAGGGCGACAAATAAGAAAAATTTACCCTAATCTGGAGCATTTCCTTATTGTTTGTTTATCCATCTCGACTATATAAAGGGGACCTGAATTTTCCCTTTTTTTTTTTTTTTTTTTTTATATTTATATATACTTATAATTCCTTACTACCAATACTAATACACACACACACATACACACACAAAATGATGATGATCACTGAACTTGCCTCTCCTACCTTGACATTTCGTTCAAGTCCTGAGCCTTTGCTTTCATACATGGTCTCCAACATCGACGACCTTGTACAATGCTCTAAAGAACGTCGATACTACCAACATATGCTTTTACCTGATCTTCCCACCTTCATCAAACTCGTCTATCAAAAATGCCGCCTCACCCCTACTGTCTTGGTCATTGGCTTAATATATCTTCAACGTCTCAAAAAGAACTTGCCAGAACAGTCTCAAGGTGAATATGACACCCCTTACAAGTTGTTCTTAGCTGCTATGATTGTCGCTACCAAATACATCGAAGACTATTCGTCCCATGCATTGTCGATCTATCGAATTGTAGCTCCGCTCTATACCGCAAGAGAGCTTAATGAGATGGAACGCAGTTTCTTAGGCGTGCTAAAGGTAAAATAAAAGACTTTGTGTGAAATATTGTGAGTGTAGCTGTTTACTAATATGTTATAAATCTTTTTTTTAGTTTGAGCTGTATGTGAATATCACTGAAATGGATCAATTCGTGGAAGAACATCAAGACTCACTTGAACTTGAATTATTACGCATGGTCTAAAAAAAACGCATAACATTTCTTTCCTTTTTTCCTGTATATATATATTTGCATTATTATTTATTAAATAAAAAGTGTCATACGCTTATTTCGAAACAAACCAACTGATATTCTAATAATATTTCTATTAAAAGGTCTTTTTTTTTATGTTTATTATTTATACAGTAGTTCCTTCGCATTGGATTATTTTTTGATTGGGTAGTTTAAGTGATATACTCATCAGCAGACATGGAGAACTTATTTTCTATCTAGAATACATTTTTTTTGCATCGATTAGCTTCTACAGAGAAAACTATATCATGTGCTTATAAAACTAGTGGCTATCAAAAGAAAAAAAAAGACAGCTCTTATTCTCTTTTAAGAACGTATCCTATCTAACGGAATTATGGTTCAGTGTAACCTAATTGAAGTTGTCACATTTTTTTGGCTTTTTAAATATATCACAAGATTTGGTTTTACGTATAATCGATTCCTATAATCCGTTTTGTGAAACAACGCGTCAAACATAGAATATTATTATTTTTTGTGTGAGGATCATGGGGTTTGATGAGGCGTTTAGTATATATATATATGCATGTGTGTTGTCTACTGTGAGACGTGTCCTTCTTCACCAGCTATTCTACGATTCAATGAAAATTTTGAAAGTTCATCAGCTAGACTTACATTTCTTATGCATGTCCAACGTGTATATATGGCATGAAGAAGCATATTTAACAGTCAGCTACAAAATAATAATTAGTTCTAAATCTACGGTCTACTGAATCTGACGAATTGAGTGTTTCCTCATTATTAGATTATTAAAAAAAACTTTGGCTGCTGACTTTTTAACGAAAGACCGTATCCTATTTTCACTTAACATTGTGTCCACGTTTAGGATGTGTAGCGGTAGTTACATTAGCTTTTTTTATAGCAGTATCTCTGGTGAGAGTTCCGGTTGCTGTTGATAAAACCATCCGGATTTTTGTGGTAAAGAATTGTTTAAAGTACTTACGTTTGAAGGGGTGATGCTATTTTTTATTCTAATGCAAATTGCTATCACCGGCATGCAAACAATAGTATATCTTCCATGATGCTGTTGAGGAATCCATATTTCTTATTATCTCTGATGTTATCCAGGAGAAATGAGAGATTCATTTGGTCACAATGAATAAGACAATGATTTTCGATGAAAAATGTTTGTCCATTTGAGGCCGATTTTTCCAAAATAGTACATTTTAATCCATCATCTTAATCCTGACATAAATTAAACCTTGTTTATCGCTCTTCTCATAATCAAGATAACGAATTACCTTATTCTGACATAAACTGATCCTTGTTTATCATTCTTTTTGTAAATAACATGCGCTCATCCGCATTAATATGAGACGTCTATTTCAAAAACTTTATTTTTTACATAACCACTTTAGATTGAATATGTTAGGTATTTAACATACTTGTGAGATCTTTTGTGTTTATAGTGAATAAGACAATTCAGAAGCAGGACGCCTTAAAGAGAGCTTTCTTCGGACTTACTGCTAACTTTAAAAATATTTGCCCCATCACGCATTTCTTAAAACTTGTATGTCTAATCTAAATCAATAAGGATAAACTTTTTCTTTTAAATAAACATAATCTTAATATTACAACAATTAAAAATAACCCAAATTCCAGCAGTCAAAAGTTACGTCCTGGACCACCAAAGTCTCGTTTCTAATAGTATTGGGTATTTTGACAAGAAAAGTGATGCGTATAGAAACTTAAACGGCGGATAGAGGCATCTATTGAATAAAGTTCACTTTCAATCCGTTGAAATTAAGTATTTATTCCAACAGAATACGAAAAAGACAAAAGAGAAAGAGATGGTAGAGAACGAAAGTGAACAGTCCAGTCTAACAGAAAGCTCTTGTTTGAGTGAGAAAGAAGATGAAACAGTGAAAAATGCCGCTTACAAGCTGAATGATAATAATGTGACTCAATTTAAGCAAACCATACTTTCTAATCCTGCTCGCCACATATACTGGATAACAGGATGTTATACATAGTATAAACACGTTGCCTGGTAATATTTTTATAGATGGAGAGGCCAAAGTGAATTCACACTAATGGATGACTATTATGATATGGTCCTCAGTTCTATACTTCATAATCCCCAAAAGAGACCGATTTAAAGATGGTGGATACAAACGCAAATAGTGTCTAATAATCATACCAAAAACTATATACGTCTGTTGTATTTCAGATGCATTAAATCATTGAAACAATAGAAATACCTACAATAAAATCAATAATGTTAGTATACATCAAGACTTACTCAGTTTATCTATATCTGGCAAGGACACTATTGATTATGAAGACGTGGGGAATGTTGTTCTACTGAAAGTTATTGGTAGATTTAGTGGTTGTTATCTTCTATTGCAAAGTGTATTTACATATATATTTCTATGGTATAGGGTACAGCGTAGTTGCATATCTATACTAGTGCTCGAAACTATCGATTGCGTATCATTCGAACAGGCGCATATTCGCACCAAAACCGAAAGGTTGGAACGCTACTCCATACGAACAAGATGCAGTGGTTTTTATGTTGCTTTTGAAGTTTATGCTATCGCCGTTTAATAAAAAGATAAATTGCATTCACACATATTTTACAAGCGGATACAAATGATAATGTATCTTTGAAAGGATATCAATTCCAAAATAATTAAAAAGGACTTTTATGAAAAAAGTCGATAATAAATTTATTACAATATTAATGTCATGGATTAGAGGGGGGTATATTTTATAAAAATTAAGCGTAAACATCAACGCCGGTCCAGTTAGCAGTAGCTAAAGGACAATTGTCCACACTATCAGGATTGTTTCCCCACCAAGTTGGGAAATGAATTTCTGAGTTCTGGAACGCAAAGAAAATCACAATGGCACAAATCGCCACACCAGAGTCAAGCGCGGCAGACAAGACATAATTATATTTTCTCCACCATGCATTAGCTTTGCGTTTAATCACATAATTGAAGATGAATCCAATGAAGGCCCAACAGGGAGCTACATTGGTAGGCGCGGGTGGGTAAGGTGTAGGTCCCAACATAAAGACGGGAATACTGATGTGACGAACCCAAGACTTGGGATACTTTTTCGTCAACAAAAAGAAGGGCACGGGCAATAAGAATCCAGCCAACATAAAGTAAGGAAGTGCGGCATATAAGGATGAGCTAGCCAAGAATTTACCCGGACCAATCAGACCCCAAATTACGGAGGAAGCACCAAATAAGCCTGCATTAGGACACGTCCAAGGATATGCAGCACGCGTACAGACTTCAGGAATAGAGTTCATCAAATAGTTGGTTGTACCAAGTGATACAAATGAGGCGATGATGGTACCGACAATCTGGAAAGAAAACATGTGACGAGGTGGGATCTTCATGTAATGTCCCAACTTTAAATCTTGGGCAAACAGCAATGCTTGACGCACTGTGATATAACCGTACGTCTTGAAAATCATGTTGCCGATAGGATGACCAGGTCGAATGGCACCATACACCCATTCGGTGATCATGGAGATAGTAGGGGATTGAGATGTAATAGCTGTAATGATACCAATAGGCAATAACCAGACAAAGGCAAGCACCACAGCAATAATTAAAGCCCACCAAGGCATATCAGAGGGGTAAACCACGACAGTAGCAAAACTCATGCCTAATGCGACCAAAAACAAGATAAAATACCAAATATCGGGAACCTCCTTGTAGTGATCCATCAAACGAGCATGGATATCATCACCGGATTGACGAGCATTCTTGATACGATTATAAATATCCTTACCATTATACAAGAGGGTATGTGTAATGATGGCACCTAAAGCAGCTAAACCTTGACCATAACAGATAGCAAAGAAACCGGTGATACGAATAGGAGAGTAATTGGCATAAGCTTCTTCGTCTAAGTATTGGCCAGGTGTAAGCACACGATCACGATCGAATTTGGCACCGTAGATATCATACTGGTTGGTGTTATAAAAGGGGAATTTCATACTTTCCCAGGTATTCGTATAATAAATGATGGGTACAAGGAACCAGATAAAGAACACAAAACCAGCGAACATGTTTGCTTGTACAACCCAAGGGATAGCAAGAGGACTGGGATACCAAGCAGCGAGTTGACTCCAATCCAAGGTAAAACTACCGATACCTAAACCATTAATACCTGAACCGATCTGTGAAACCAGCACAGAATCCTTTTTGATCCAGCAAATCCAAGAAATAGAAGTCAAGACAGGAATGATGTAACCGGGGAAGAAATACCAAACAAAAGAACAAGTAAAAGCAATCAAGAAAAACTTGTTACGAGACAAACCAAGACCGGGTGAAGTGGCTTCAGCATCTTGTACGTCCTTAGGAGTTTCCTTGTGCAAAGTATGGAAAAGTGTAGCATTGACAAGATTGATAGGCCATACCATCTGTGCAGGACGTACAAGGAATCGACGCAAAATACCAGCAAAACCAAAGCCCAAAAGACTGGTGGTTAAGACTAAGAGAATACCTCCACCGAAACCCCAATCCTGACCGTAATAGATCTTTTGTACAACGATAATATCAATGGCATCAAAGGAGGTAGCAGCAGCGTTAGCCATGACAGTAATCAATACATGCTCTTTGACATTGAAGCGACCAGGATTCAGGTTAAAGCTGAAACGACCCAAAGGAACAGTGTAATTAGGAAGGATCTTTTCGGTAAGTCTTCCTGCAGGGAAAGCCACCAGTTGTACAACAATGACTTTGATAGTTAAAGGATTAGCACGGAACCAGAAAAACTGAGATGAGTGTGCGTTAGTATTGAATTTAAAAAATTTTACATGTAATCATAAACATGTATTTACCTGGTTGGAAAAGGAGATGGCACAAGAGAAGATGATACCCCAGAACCATGCACGGAAAGTGGCGGTGGGTAAGGTGGGATCATCGGTAGGTGGGATAGCTGATCGAACCTCTTCAATAGGTGAATCTTCCAAAGGATCAATCTCATGTACAGAATTGCTCAAGGATTCACCAAGGACATACTTGTTTGATTCCTGATCCGGATCAAACTTTTTATCCATAATAGTATATTAATAAAGTTTTTTTTTTTTTTTTTTTTTTTTTTGTTGTTGTTTCGTATTTATATAAAAGCGCGGGAAATAGAATTGAAAAAATTTGTGTATCCAATCATTGCATAAATATACCTCTAATTATGAAAGCACGCCATCATTCTCGAATGAAAATGCTTTTTACCCAAAAAAAGCGTTAAATTTTTTTTTGTTCTTTTATAACCTAGTCTTGCGTTATCCACACATGCGATTGCGTATTATTTTTCTTTTTGTAACCTAGTACGGTTTCATTTTTTTGTGGGATGTTGTTATACTTTTCAAACATGTAAACTATGTTCTGTAATTTCTGTTTTGCTGAATAATAAAATTCGTGAGAATGAAGCTGGGATTCTTATTGGCTTAAAGCAGAGTTGGCGGAGTGGCGTCATTTAACAATTTTTTTTTTTGGACCCTTCTCCATATTCTGCGCGACAATTTTAAGTTTTTACGCATCCATCAAACTATGTTTTTATAAGGTGTACCTTTAAAAAGGAGAAAGTATTTACTGACCGTGTGCCACAAATGAAAAAGTTAATCTGGTCAATTTTAAACCTCAAGCGATGACACATTCCGCGTTTACGGACGATCTTTTATAGCACCTTATTATTTATTTATAATCAGCTTTTACTGTTGCCCCCAATTAAATGGCAACCAGGCCCGTTCACAATATATACAAAGTGGGAGGTTTGGCTGACTGTTAACATCATGGTCATAAGTGCTGTAAAAATTTAATGGGGATAATCAATCCAGGTGTATGTCTACAGAAAGTTACTCTAAGGATTTGCTGACTGATTGTAGCCAATCATTCCGAGATAAATAGCATGTTTACCGAATCTTATCTTAACGTTCACCCGTGGGACATAAATTAATGTGAAACATAAACCTTGATCTTGTTACTGTTGATTACACAATATCAGTAACATAATACGTCTTTTTTATTTTTATGGTTGCATCATATCTATGCTGCGTGACAGAATCTTGTATGACACTATTTAAATAGCCTGATGTACCCGAAATGTCGGGTAGAAGATCATTATGAACCCTCCCCTGGTATAGGTTTAAGTTATGAATGGAAGAAGGCCAAGTAATTACAACCTTTTTTATTCCCGTTCATAAAAAAGGAATTGGTCTTCATCAGGATCACACATTTATTCCATCATTTTAAATTTAGGGAGAAAGCAAAAAAAATCTGCATAAATTTGCATAGTATAAAAGAAGGCTTGCAATGCGAATTTTAGAACATGCTTTTTTTTTTTTTTTAAAAAAAAAAAAAAGAGTTGATGTTGTTATTCTAGTTGTAATAAAACTCTCCAAGTAGTCGAGTTCTACCGCTTCTTACTTCTTCCCCCCTTTGCTTCAAAAAAAAATTTTTTTGTTTATTCAGGATACTTATTTTGCAGCTTTTTTCAGAAAAGGGAAAATAACGCTTTTTGTTGGAAAAAGAGGGGGAAACCCCATTTCCAATAAAAGAAAAAGTAAGATAGGAAAAAGAAAGACAGAGAGAGAGGGAAAAAAAAAAAGGCCATGATTGTGCTCTTCTAATGTTGTGAGAAAACAATAAGGGGAATCATTTGTTTTGAGGAGTTGTGGCATTACCTTGCATGTAGACTGCACACTCCTGGCTATATACAATACCATCTTGATATTGTAGCCAAACAGAAGAGTATATCAACCTACATTTCTTTCTGTTTTTTCTTATTCTCTCTTATTTTTTTCAACTTTTTCTCTTATTTCTTCTTTTTTCTTGCTTCATGGTCTTGATTCGACGGGAAAGTAATACTGAGGACTACTCCAGTAATACTAACAAACATGGGTCTACGCCCACCAATACTAATGGTAATGGGGGTCAAGACAACAACTACAACAGCAATACGAATCCCCTTCCTGTTGCCGTCAATTATCCTGTGGTTGTGGGAACAAACGTAAATGGATACCCTATTGTTGGCACCGGCAATAGTAACAATCTTCCTGTCGTTGTCGGTAAAGACAGCAGCGGGCAGCTGATTGGTACGAACGGTAATGTCATCCCCGTCACACCCGTTATACCTAGCAACAATGGTGGTGGAAACACTGCAAGTAATGGTAACACTGCAAGTACTGGAAACTCTGCGGGCAATGGCAACACTGCAGGTACTGTTGCTACTGGCGGAAATAATAGTCCTGTGGTTGCGAATGTACCTTACAACAACAACAATGTCCCTTACACCAACAATGGATATTCTAATACGAATACAGGCTATAGTAACAATAGCGAAATTGAGAGTGGACAACACATGCCTACGAAAATCATCATCATTGTTTCGGTCATTGGCGCTGTAGCGGTTCTATCTGCCATTGGATTATTCTTCTTTTGTAAGAAACGAAGAGAAAAGAAGAAGGAAAACATGGCAAATGCATTCTTTGAATTTTCGGTGGATAAAACAAGTGATAAACCATCAAGGGTAGGGCCACTGAAGAAGAAGTTTCAATCTAATACTCCTGACAGTACAATTTGAAATTGCCTTTTTTAAACAAAAAACCAAAATAATGACCAGACAATGTATTTATATATAATAGTGCTACACTCCCCCCCAATTATTTCTCTCTCTCTAATTTTCTCTCTTTTTTTTTCTTTTATTATTATTATTCGCCCCAACAGTCATTACCTCTCTTTTTTTAACTATTTTTTATACATGTTGCAGAGAAAAGCACAAAATTAAGCAGATTGATAAATGCAGATTTATTTGTAAATATCGGAGATTGATTCTTCTCCTTTATCATTTGGGGGGAGGGGGTTACTATGGAAAGGGGGATTGCTTTGGGGGGAGTCCACTTAGTCACAAAAAACCGTAGATAGCATCGAAATATAATAAAATCAATTATAGACGGTTTTTAGATAACCAAAAAAAAAGTTGTATAGTTATGGTCATTGGATGCGTCGATTTTTTTTATATATTTGAGAGTGCTTAGTTAAACGTACATTGGCTCTTTAGCTTATTCGTCTCATTGTTATTTCTTACACTGCCAACCAACGTCAGAATTCTTCTCGATACAAGAAGATTACCAAACTACCTTCCGATAGCTGACAATGCGTGTAACTTTAATGTCTAGTCTTGTTTTATTAGATAAAAGTCTATGACTTTATTTCCAACACCTCATTATTAGGTCATTACATATATAAAACCGTGCTTGATAACAAGATTTAATCAAGCTCATGACAGCATGTCTTTCCGGGTCTAAGCATGTATATATCGGGCTTCCTGGTTGGTGCTAACTACTTTTTTGAATGACAATGGTTTTTCGCAAGATTTTAAGGAGCTTCTATAATTATTTATTCACAATATATATCTTTGTCGCCCTTGACTGCGTTTAGTTAGTAAAATATATATTTTTATAATAGTCTTTTTTATTCATTTACTTCCACATGTCATAAAGTTTTTTTTTTGTCTCTTTTCACCTGGTGAGGAACTTCCATATCTAATGCTTGCACTCATCATTTGTAGAGCTGTAATTAAGAAGTTGGTATCAGTAGTCAGGCTCATTTCATAATGACAACTCAAGCAAGCATGTAGTTCGAAAATAGATGACGTAAAACAAGTTATCATGTGAAAAATCACAGAATTTAGACTTGATGTTTAAATGTTTATGGTTGGGAATGCTACGTATATACATTGAGCGATTAGCTTTTAAAATTTGTAGCACTGTATGTGTAACCCCCTACAATCCTTTCCTTGGCTATTTTTAATACAGCAATAATTTATTATACATAATATTTATCTAACTATAGATAGAATTACAAGAACAATTGAATAATACAAACTAAAAGCACAAGTGTAACGGAACTTGCTACTTTACCAGCGCCAGATTCTGTAGCTTCTGCTGCCTTTACATCATTCTTATTGACAGGTTCCTTTTCATAGTTATTAGGATCCCAGACACTTTGGGAGATATAGGGGCCCAAGACGGGTAAATCATCTACATCCGTGATATTTAACAAAGCCTGTAATGATGTAGATCTTGTTTCTACCCATTCGGCAACGCCCATACTTTCACCGTCGGTGAATTTCATGTTATTGTCAAAGTTCCAGAGAGTCCACTGTGTCAAAATACCAGGTGATTTGGGGGTAATAGTTAAATCCCATTCAACCTCTTGACGCAACATTTGTGTCCATGCTTCAAGACGGGGTAAAATGACGCTTGATTTGAAGACGCGCTTGACTAAAGTGGTAAGCACTTGCTCAAATTCGGCACGATAATAAGGAGAGTTGATAAATGCCTCAACAAGAGGTCGTTTTGAATCAGGTCTTGAGAAGTTGGAATAAGGTGTGGTAGACATGTAGCGAGGAGCACCTGTACCGAAGGTTTCATCAAAATCATACGAGATTAATGTCCAGATATTAGAGCTGGTTTCAAGTGTCAAATAATAGTTACTGGCTTGATGCCAAATACCGTCCCAAGAACCAGACAGGTAACTCCAGGCCAAGTGAATCATGGTGTGTTGAGGGTGTACCAATTTCTCGATATTGCCTTTGCTAGCTTCATCTACAGCGGTAGCAGGATTAATCAAACTGAGGTCACGGATGAACTGGATGAGAGGATCCTTTTCGGTGGTCTTGTTAAAGGTTTTCTTGTAGTTTCCTTCATCAGCAACTTCATAGATAGTATCGTTGTAAGAGGCAGGCAAGTCATCGGTATAGACAAGGTTTCCTTCAACCTCGGGAGTCATGGCATTGCCCTTGTAGGTAGGACCGGTGTATTGGAACTTTTGGTTACCAGCACGCAAGACATTGTTGATAAAGTTATCAGTAGCATCATCAATCATCAGATAAAGACCAAAGGCCTCTCCATTAATAAAGAGACGTACAAAACTACCTTCTAAAGAAGCAGCACCAGAAGCAGCCAAAAGATCAAGCATCAACTTTTCACGGCTAATGATTGGAAAGAAAAAAATTAGGTTTTTTTTTGTTTCACGTCAGTTCATAAAAAGGGGGAGAGGAAAGCTTACACGAAAGTGGGATCCGTTTCATGGGCTCTTAATTTAACGACAGATCGGCCAAACAAGAGTTGTTTATCGCCAGTTTGTAAAAACTCATTTAATTTGAGCTTATAAGATTGCTTGGCAAACTCCTTGGTCGATTTACCGCTATTCTTGAGACCTGCCATCGAGAACGAAAAGATTTCTCCGTGAGAGATGTATGTCATATTGTAAACTTCGGTATACTCATAATCACCAAGTGGGTTTGTCAAAATCTCGCCCAAGCCTGTAGCGTTGGTGTTCATAATAATGGTAGCAACTTCGTTAGACCGATTCATATTACTCATAAGGGCTAGTGATATTTAAAGTAAGTATACAATGAAATAGATATTACAAAAATAAGGACCTTACGGTGGTAAATAGGGTGGTAGGCTTGAGGAAGAGAAGGTACATTGAAAAGAGTTTGTGTTCTGTTAAAGAATTCGTTACCAGTAGAGGCAATTCCTTGTGCTTGAGTACGAGGAGTTTCGGTCACATCACCTAGTGCGTAGGCATATTGGTCGCCAGAGGGAGCAATGCCTTTGAAAAGATTAGGGTGTTCAGCAGAAGGGGATAAAGGATATGCCTGTCCTGCAATCACTACTGTAACGCTTTGTTGGGCTTGGGGAAAAGCAACCACTGCGTACTCAATATCTGCAGCCTTGACTAGCTGTAAGGAAAGTATAGCTAAACCAAAGTAGCTAACAAAAGACCTCATTGTATAAAATAAAATAGCGAGAGGGGGATAGAGAAAGGAACGTATGTAAAGAAGAAGAAATAAGACATGATACAAGATGAGTATTTATAATTCCATTTTTTAGAATATTGAGAATCGATATTTTCTCTACCTTCCCTTTTGTTAAATGCAAATCTTTTTATAGAATTTGTATATCACCATGCAATTTAATACACTTCATTAAGATAGCCAATTATCTTTCTTTTTTTAACACGTTAATTTCTTATGAAACAATACGCCCTCATCTATGGTACGTCTGTAAAGGGGTATCGTCATTTTTACTGGTAAAGAAAAAAAAAAAGAGCGAGTGCAGAAAAACCGGATCGAGAGATTTACAGAAAGTCTCGGTTTTCCGCGACTTCTAACAACTCTATGTATTAAATTATCAACAAATAAAAAAAACGATCGCTAATTAACATTTCCACATCGTTGGCACACTCCTTTCTCTCTATACGCGGATTGGTTGATTAGTGAAAAGAAAACGTCAGCAAAATCGCCGATTCCTTTTGTAAACAAGGCTTGCTTCTTCAAGGCACAGACCACTTAATACTGTTCAAACGCTCATAGCGATTAGCTTTTATCCGGTCAATATGTTTCTGTGTAACTTGTGTTGCTTTGGAAAACCTAGTCTTCATCTTTCAATAGTGCCGTGTAACATATACAGCACATGAAGCGCAACTGAACATTGGCGCTTTTTTTTTTCGATGGCTTCGTGTGACTCGCTTTTATTTTTATGTCTTTCTGCTTGTATGCGCTGGGTGTCAAATAGAGTGTTCCCAAACGAGCGAAAAAAAAAGCCAGGGGATCTTTTTTTTTTTAAGAGTGTGAGGTAGTCATGTTTCGACGTTTATTAGTACAAACAATCCGACAACGTAGTGCAAACTTTAACGCTCGAAAAGTTATCCCTTTGAAATCACTCATTACACCCATTAGCAGCATGAACGTTCAACCTTTCTCAACTAGCAAACCTGTTGAACGAGGCATTCAACAGCTCTCGAAAATCGAAAACTATGACTCGAGTACATACAAGACACTTGCATTTTACAAGTTTCACAAGTTTACGAAACCTGAATTAGAAGCCTTTCGTACCCAATTATTGACCGATCTTGGTGAATTTGGCATTGTGGGCCGAATTTATATTTCGACCGAAGGTGTCAATGCACAAATTGCCTGTCCCGAGGAATGTTTAGAAAAACTCGAAGAATATCGCAAGAATGTGTTGAATCCCATGTTTGACAACAACTTGATGGAATTAAATATCGGTACTGAGCATGGTAAGCGTTCTTTCCGTGCCTTGCATGTTCGTATTCGTAAACAGGTAAGAAAATATGTCTTGAAAAAAAAAATCGTACGTTAAAATTTTCATTTACAGCTTATTGTGGATGGATTGGATTCTAGCACCTATGATTTAGATAATGAACCATCCCACTTATCACCTGCAGAATGGCATGAAAGATTAAGCACATATGAGACACAGCACGGGGAGAAACCTATTTTGATCGACATGCGTAATCATTACGAGAGCAAGATTGGATATTTCGATGGTGCGATCTGTCCTGATGCCGATACTTACAAGGACAGTATTGACGCTATGAACGAAATTTGTGAAAATTTACCTCGCGATCAAGAAATCTTCATGTATTGTACTGGCGGTATTCGTTGTACCAAAGCAGGCGCTATTCTTCAGTCGGCCTCCAAGTTTAATACAGTGCATTTGGTAGAAGGAGGCATCACTTCTTATGGAAGATGGGTTTCAGAACAAGAAGATAAAGAATCTTTGTTTCGCGGAAAGAATTTTACCTTTGATGCTCGTATGGGAGAAAAGATTACAGATGAGGTCATTGGTGAATGTCATTTATGTGGTACTCCCAGTAACAGATACCAAAACTGCTCTCATGCATCCTGTAATATTCTCATGTTGTGCTGTCCTTCTTGTGCAAGCCAATTTTTAAATACCTGTGCTCGTCTTCCATGTTATGATACAGTGAACGAATTTATTCAAACGGGCGCAGAACATTTTGAACCCTCTGGCGCTGTCATGGTAGATGGCGTACGTGTCTTTATGAAGCAAGGTGAAAAGGATATGGATGCCAGTTCCAAACGTGTCGTGATTGGTAAAAAAGGTGTTCGCTGTGACCATGAACACACACGTCGTACACGTGCAATTGAAATCTTGGGACAACCTGGTGAGATCCTGAAAGAATGGGCCAAGGCGGGTAGAGATCTCCCACCTAAGCCTGTTCAATTGTAAATAAAAAATAAAAATTATTATTAGACCTAATGCAATCGTACCCTTTTTTTTTTTTTTTTTTTTTTGAAAATACACATGGTGATTATAGATCATCGTATGTCAACGGATAAACTGATCAGATTGATACAACTTGTGATAATTACAAAATATCATCTTATAGTAAATCATCAGATCATCATTTTCAGAAAGGCATCAAATCCGTGCATGAAAAAAGCCATGTGTTAAAGATCCATTTTTGTTCACCCGATAAATGACAACTAACCCCACACGTGTGTGTACACACAGAAAGAAACGCGCTTTTTTTTTTGATATGATACATTTTATTTATTTATTATTATATTTATTTATTCTTTTTGACGGTATGAACTTTTGCGACTTAAAGGACCAGTGCTACGTCTTTTTGGTGCCTCGTTATAATCCTCGGGATGAATGAATGAACATCTCTTTCCAAACAAACAGCCATCGCCCACTCTAATTAAAACATGTATATTAATAAACCGCACATCATAAACAATCCAATTTTTTCTGCTTCTATTTTACCTGCATGGTGCTGTGGGATGAGAGAATTTACAGTGTTTGTTGGTACAATTGGGCCAATAATCACAACGGTTCTTCATCTTAGGCATATGTGATTGAGTTTGTTTACAAATCTTTTCTTCTCTCGTCCATTCTCTCTTCTCGTTATTTCCTACTTCTTCCATTTTTGGAGGCTCGCCTGTTAAAATACCTTCATTTAAAATCTTGTTCCATGTCGAGTTATAATTGAGGTTATCGAAAACTTGGGGTGATGTTGTTTTGGCAGCGGCAGCAGCAGCAGCGGCGGCGGTGGCTGCAACCGTAGCAGCCGCTGATTTAGCGGCAATCTCGGCAAATTTGTTCTTTTCCGAATGCAAAGAGGATGTGCTGGTGGAAGGGGTGGTGGCAGGGGATGTGTGATTCTCTTCCTCAATCTCTACTTCCACATCGGAATCACTGGCTTCCGTACCTCCTTGGATATGACTGTTTAATAATTGGGATGCAGTGGTTGCTTCTATTAATGCTAATTTCGAGTATGGCGTGGGGTTTTTTACGGATTTGGATTGCTCGGGTAAAGTGCTGATATGTTGACTTGTTTCTTTAGGTGTCTCGCTGATAGAACCGTTTACTTCTTTTTCCTCCACTGCGATAGATCTAGAGTTATCTGTGATGATGGTTGATTTGGGTTCCTTTTCTAATCCTGCAATATAACGTTGTGCTTCAGATGCCACGATGGATTCTGTGCTGTTATACTTGGCAAGGGAAGGTCTAGGCTCCTTAGCTAAATAGACAATATGTGTATGCGCTTCATCTACAACGGCAGCTTCGTCATCGACATGAGGTTCTGCTTCGTGATAGGATGCAAGGAAAGGCTTGGGAGTTTCGGCTAAAGAAGCAACGTGTGTAAGCGCTTCAGCGGCAATTGCAGCTTCGGTTTGGTTATATGTAGCAAGGAAAGGTTTAGGTTCCTTGGCTAATGTTGAGATATAGGCCTGAGATTCAGAAGCAATACTGGATTCGGTCATGTTGTATGCGGCAAGGAAAGGTTTGGGCTCCTTGGGCAAGGCCTTGACAAAATTGTGCGCTTCAACAGTCACTGTGGATTCGGTGCTGTTATAAGCAGCAAGGAATGGCTTGGGTTGCTTAGCTAAAGATTGCACATAGCGTTGACTCTCGACAGCGACAGTAGATTCAGTGCTGTTGTAAACAGCAAGGAAAGGTTTGGGTTGCTTAGCTAAAGCTTGCACATAGTGGCGGCTTTCAGCAGCAATGATGGATTCAGTATTGTTATATACAGCAAGGAAAGGCTTAGGCTGCTTGGGTAAGGCCTGTACGTATTGTTGGCTTTCAGCAGCAGTAGTGGATTCAGTATTATTATAAGCAGCAATAAAAGGCTTGGGTTGCTTGGGCAAAGAAGCAATGTATTGTTGTGCCTCAACGGCAATCGCAGATTCGGTACTATTATAAGTAGCAAGGAAAGGCTTGGGTTGCTTAGGCAAAGCCTTGACGTAGCTCTGGGCTTCAACAGCAGTGACGGATTCTGTGTTGTTGTAAGTAGCAAGGAAAGGCTTGGGTTGCTTTGGTAAAGCCTTGACGTAGCTCTGGGCTTCAACAGCAGCGACGGATTCTGTGTTGTTGTAAGTAGCAAGGAAAGGCTTGGGTTGCTTGGGTAAAGCCTTGATATAGTTCTGAGCTTCGACAGCAGTGGTGGATTCAGTGTTGTTGTAAACAGCAATGAAGGGCTTGGGTTGCTTGGGTAAAGCAGAGATATAGTGTTGAGCTTCTAAAGCTGTTGTGGATTCGGTGCTATTATAGCTAGCGATGAAGGGCTTGGGTTGCTTGGGAAGAGCAGAAATATAATGTTTAGCTTCAGCAGCGGTGGTGGATTCTGTATTGTTATAGGCAGCAATGAAAGGCTTGGGTTGTTTGGGCAACACGGAGACGTATTGTTGATTTTCTAAGGCAATTGAAGCTTCGGTGTTGTTATAGGCAGCAATGAAAGGCTTGGGTTGTTTGGGCAAAGCAGAGATATATTGCTGGGCTTCTGCGGTCACCATGGATTCGGTGTTGTTATAAACAGCAAGGAAAGGCTTGGGTTGCTTAGGTAAGGCATGAATGTATTGGTGGGCATCAGCGGCGATGATGGATTCAGTAGCGTTGTAGTTGGCGAGGAAAGGCTTGGGTTGTTGTTCAGGGACAGTAGCAGTCTCGAGAGGTTTAAGATCAGCAGCAATATCAATGGGATTACAAGGGGCGGCCAATGAGTCGGAGACTTGAGGTTGTTGGATAGCAGGAGCAACCTTAGCGGCGACAATTTTACTACGAGGCTTTGTCAGATGATCGATTTGCTTATCAGCAACGAGTTCTTCCAAAAAGGACTTTGGTTGTGGCTTGACCAATAAAGGCAATGATTTAATAAAAGATTGGGCAACCATAGTGGAGACAGCTACAGTCTCTTCATAACGTGCAAGTGAAGCTTGTGCAACCTAACATTAAAATCAGGAGAGTGGGACCAAAAGGTTAGAAAAAAAAATGTTGTTTCAAAAGGATGGCTTCATAATTTTTAGGTTACCTTGATAGCGGAAGCATCCGTTTTTTTTGCAATAGTGGTTTGATCTTTTGCATGCTCGATTTTATCAGTAGAAACAACTGCTAATTTTAGAATTTACGTGTTTAGTTGCTTATAGTAAAAAAAGAAGGGTCATAACTCACCATTCTTGGGTTTAATATCCCTGCTTTTAACTTGGGCCTGTTCAGGCTTCTTTGCCTTTGCTAATAAAAAACTAATGTTAAGTATTTCTGAAATGTGTCAAAAAAAAATTATAGATCTCTATTACCAAACACGAAAAAATAGAGAATTGCAAGACCTGCGACGACAGCCAGGGTGGTATTGATGATAACGTAATCGTAAGATTGGATCAAGTTATTCATTTTTGTTTAATAGTTTTAAATTTTTTGTTGAAAGGGGAAAAGCCCAAAAAAAATTGCTCAAAGGCTATTTATTAAAAAATCTTTCTCTTTGAAAAAAAAAAAAAAAAGAATATTTGGGACCCGATCCAATCACATTCTAATACGAGATTTTGTTCATGGATCACATTTTGAAACAAGGCCCAAATAAAACAAGTATTATTCTCAAACCTAGTCTACCATGTATCATCTTTTATTGTTAAAATACCCTTCTTATTGATTATCATACACTTTTTTCTTATTCATTTTGGCATACGCGTGGCACAAAAAGTGATTCTCATTTTTAGCACACATAATTTAAGCGCTCGTTCTTAATTATGAAAATGCCCGTTCACTTTATGGGGATTTGTGCGAGGTTACATTACCCAAAAGTGTATGTTTTGATCAAATGCTTCACTATAATTGGAGTAAATAACATCTTGCTTCCAGACAAGGATCTATACTTGCAATTGCAAATACAAAGAGTAGGACCCATTCGCCCAAGGAGTACATATACGGATCATGCGATCATGTAGTCACTACTGACCTTTATCAATTCAGGAATATCGCTAGATTTGTGTCTGTTGTTGTTGTTTATACCCCTGAGAATTACTACGAGTGTTGGAGCAATTTATACGTGTGTTTCCGGGCTGGGATATTGATAATGTTAACCAATTGGTTTAGTTACCAGAAATATAATTAAATGATTATATCTGCGACACATTAATTTATATTTACATGGGCAGTGGCGTAAATGAACGAATATTTCGACGCCAGCATATATGTTGATTCTTCGGACGCGATATTTGCAATTATTAAACTGAAGCAGCTTCGGCATTGCTTTCCAATATCACTTCTAAGTCGTTTGTTACCACACAACCTTCAGATATCAACCCATATACTTGATTAGCTATATAAATCAGTTCATCACACTATTGGTTTTTTCGTTATAACTGGATTGATCAAAGAATTATAGCAAGTTGTTTATCAGTTACATGATTTGGGCTACCGCGCGTTTTTTCTATTGCTTTAAAAAAGAGTTGATGTTTATGCAAAGTAAAAAGTTCTTTTCAATATTTAATTTAATCATGTAGTTAGCCTACCTCTTTCTTAATTATTAATGTATCGTAGTGATTTACGTAAGACAGCAATGTCCTCAGTTTAAACATGACGCATATATATTTAGTAGTTCTACCATTTCCGTTTAAAGACAGTGTGAAATTAACTTATTGGCAACTTTAACTCTCTCAAAAGCTATACCGAGGTCTTATATTCTACAATAAGCCAAAAACTGACAAATCAAGCGCTTCCTGTACGCTACTGATTGATTGATAGAATTTCCAAAAAAAAACGTTTGGCGATCAGTTTTATCAGTCACAGTCTCGTTGTCAGAAGGTATAATTCGAGAAGTATTTCTTCGATATCTCACAAGTAAAGCATCTGTTGAGAAAGGGTGTACGATGACACCATTTCTAGATTCAAACTTTGTGTTGCACAAGACGGCTTTTGAATGTATGGTGTGACGTAAAATACAAAAACCTTTCCGGTTGTCCGTTACTGAACTCTAAATTTTTTTTTTTTGTCTTTCTCGGTTCCTTCTTTTTCTTTTAGTTTACTTTACAACATAAAAATGAGTAGAGACGATGAATACGATTATCTCTTTAAGGGTAATAACAACTGTAATTTATGCTTGTGTTTGTTTTTTTAATATTGACTTTTTTTCATGTCTAGTTGTCCTTATTGGTGACTCGGGCGTAGGAAAGACGAATCTCTTGTCCAGATTTACTCGAAATGAATTCAACTTAGATTCCAAAAGCACCATTGGTGTTGAATTTGCAACCCGTAGTGTACAAGTCGACAACAAAACTGTAAAGGCTCAAATTTGGGATACAGGTAAAAAAAACTTATTGTTCTTCCGATACAATCTCCGGGTAATTATAAACAACTATTTACTTTTGAATAGCTGGTCAAGAAAGATATCGTGCCATTACTAGTGCGTAAGTACTCTGGATTATTTACAGAAAAAGGATTGCATATCAAACATCTTGTTATTAGTTACTATAGAGGCGCCGTGGGTGCATTGTTAGTTTACGATATTGCAAAATATGCGACCTACGAAAATGTAATGCGTTGGTTGAAAGAGCTTCGCGATCATGCTGACTCCAACATAGTTGTGATGCTGGTTGGAAATAAGAGTGATTTGCGACATCTACGTGCAGTACCTACAGAAGAAGCAAAGCAATTTGCAGGTAAATAAATCAACCCTCCCCCCCCCCTTTTTTTTCTATGATGATAAAAGCCCCCTTACTCATCCCTTGTTTATATCTAGCTGATAATGGTCTTTCTTTTATTGAGACATCTGCTTTGGATTCAAGTAACGTCGAACTTGCCTTTCAAAGAATCTTGACAGGTAATCCAATCAATTTATAAAATTATGGGTTTTTCCCCCAATAACTCATATAAATTCACATCAGAAATCTACCGCATTGTTTCCAACAAGGCTTTGGAATCATCAAACGATGTTATTAGACCAACAGCGGGAGAAAAAATTACAGTGACCCAACCAGCCGAAGAGACAAAAGGAGGAGGGGGAGGCTGTTGCTAAAAACCCAAATAAAAATCACTGTCTAGGACGGAATATACACCTTTTATTTTAATATCATAATTTATATTATATACATCCACAAAAACATGAATAAAGCCCATGTGTACCACATTAAGCACATGATATCCTCATGCAGTGGAAAACAGATAACATTGAAACTGAAAATAGTTTAAATGACACCCGTACCAGGTACAGGTACCTCCCCCTTTCTTTTTTTCTTCACACTTTCTATGGGAAGGGATTTTCTTTTCTTCTCATCATCAAGGTCATACACAGCATGTTATATTCTAAAAAGAGCGAAAAGAATCATGCTATGACAAACAAAGTTTTTGTCAAGAGATCCCAGTTGTAAATAATAAAAAAGACCCTTATCATCGTATATACCCAGAAGTCTATGTAACTACTAAACCTGCAATTACTACACTAGTCCCACCGTCAAAGTTTCTTCTTCAGTCAACTGGATTCATCAATTCTAGGAAAGTCTGTTTTAGCTATTATAATGTTCACTCTATAAATACGAGTTGAAGTCTTGACCTTCCTGAAGGTCACTCAAGCGGTTCTTTATCAAAGTGCTATTAAAACTTGTTAGAAGGAAGATGAACAAGATTATATAAGCTCTTCCTACTAACAATTCACTAGCTTGATACAGAACTTCCCTTTCTCGGTCAAAAAACCGAAAAAGAATGTAAGTATTGACTCTGGTAGTTGGGGCTTTAGTTATTGTTGACATACCCCTTAACTGAACGGACATGGTGACTTGGTTTGTTTTTATTGAAACCAGCTTCGTCATTGAAGATACAAATATCAAGATAGTAGTTCATATACGCAATTTTGAACTATCTATTAACCCAATCACAACCAGCGTTCTCTAAACTTTCTGTTGCTATCAATTGGTACAAGTGTGCCTTTTACACGGTCAAAATGCACTTAGGACGGAGGAAGTTTCCAACAGAGGCTTACTTCTAACTTGAATTTTCATTTCAAAAAAAAAAAAATTAATCGTCTCGTCTTGCTCTACCATAATAAGCCCTAAATAGTCATATGAGAGTGTTTACCAAAAAAAAAATTGGTAGCTTAATTCAAGAGAACAAAAGTAGAACAAAATACATTAATACATTAATATGTTTAGATTTCCTTTATAATTTTTATGACTCAGATGTAACAATAAAAGAACGGGGTCTATTAATACTGAATGATGATGTCGACCCGTCAATAAATTTGTTCTTTAACTGTTAAATACTTCAGTCGAAGTCGTGTTACTATGCCGGAATAAAATGATGTCAGTCCAGTGATATTACCAAAGCATTTAAATAATTGAAATACGATTTCAGTTTATATGGTTCTATCATCCATGGAGAGAGTGACAGTTATCCGCTTCGAATCTTCAACAAAGTTAATTAAGGAAAACTTTAACAATCCCTTTAATAATCATCATACTTTATGCCGGTAATACTACTCCAGAGATTTTCGTCGTTCGTTTTTAAAACTTTATGAAAAAAATTCAAAGCATTATCCACTTTATTCTTCAACTAATGTGAAAATAGTGAGTAAAACACTTAATTTGCATGTCGATATGTTAGCTCTCGTTTTTCAACTTTGTCCCAAAAATGTTTACTAACAACTTCATTGCCGACAATTTTCAATTGAAATTGCTTCTTGTTATTGAGCTATTGAAGATAGTCCAAAAAATCTGCGACGA
The DNA here is from genome assembly GCF_025094135.1 of Mucor mucedo. Lineage (NCBI taxonomy): Eukaryota > Fungi > Mucoromycota > Mucoromycetes > Mucorales > Mucoraceae > Mucor > Mucor mucedo. The sequence goes on along the minus strand of NW_026252334.1, from coordinate 160,779 downwards.
AATTCCTTTCGACTTTTGTGTTCTTTTTGCTGCCAATAAAATTCTGTATGATTACTCGTATTACTTCAATAATACATGGTAAAAATAGCTAAATTTTTGATTTAGTTAAATAAAGTACTCACCCGTATGACCGAAAATTAAAAATGGGTTGGAGTTGGGCCGAGTGTAATCGAACAAAAGTTAACTCCTGTTTCATTGGGTTCTGAAGGCACGGGATTCAATTGCAGTGATATGAACGAAATTTATGGCGCGGATAATCTAACTTCACAGCTTGTAGAAAAATTAATCGAGTATATCACAGCTTTAACTAATATAGTTGTGTTTGTCTATCTGCCTTAACATAGTAATTGGGTTATCTGGGTAAGTTATTTTGACAATGAATATTTAAAAATCTGATCCATACTTCTTAATTTGAGAGTACTAGTTAACTTTGCCCATACACTTGAGGACTTCATCAAGAATATCAAAAAGTGGACAGATGTACTAAGAAGAATTATAAGCAAGTACATGAGCGTATCTAAGAAGTCAATGCAAAGGGTCCATGTATACTTTTATTGTATTGTACAAAAATCTATAATTTATTGACGCGATAATCTATGGAAATGGCAATTTCTGGAAAGCTATCGAATGTTAATCTATCAACACTTGTGCTATTCATGTATTTTTAGACTTAAGTATATATCCAACTGTATAGAAACCCAGAGGCTAACGATCTGTCATACGGTCTAACAGATAACAAATGTATGTACCCATATTTTGTCATTCACATCACCATGTACACTCACAGATAGCAAACCCTTAAACATTCATAAATTTTTATTACTAAAAAGAATGCCTAGCTTTAATCTCAAATATTACATCTGTTTATATTCACATATTATTTCATTTTAACAAGAAGAAATCCCATGTAAATTCTTTTCTTAGCGATATTAGACAAAATGATTATGTTATGACAAGAAGTTTAACTTAAGTACAAAAATTGCCGCATCACGTCAAGCTATTTATCTTGTCAATAAATACATACATCTACGTTTTTAGGATTGATGATGATACGTTTAGGAAGGGAATTATCTACATCGTTAGGACTGACTTATTTTTTAGCGTTAAAGTCGTAGAGAGAGTATTGACCAAATCATCAATAAAAAATATGTAATCTGGCGTATGGATATAAACAGGCTTTGGCCTCTTCGTAAGTTTCAATTTTTGTGAACCACGTTTAAACTATAAATCTTGTAATGTATAATGAGCAATACTAAGAGGTTAATGTAGTAACTAATTTATTCTTGCTTGTACATCTCACTGCTTCATACGCAGATCATGCTTCTTAATCAGTCTTAAAAAAATAAAAAAAACCGGTTATTGACGACAGCCACTAGTATTCATATTACTTTATGTGCTGGATAAAGCTTAAGGGATTGAGGCGGTTAAGCCGAATTTCAGTTAAATTGATGTACTATACTATTAGGCCTAACTGATTTTCGTTTTTTTGTTTTTTTTTTGTTTTTGTTTTTGTATGCGTGGGCAATAACCAGATTGTATTTTTTACTGATTAAGGGTTACTCGCGCATACCTACCATTGGTTTCATGGCATCATGACGAAATAATTTATTTCCAAATTAAACAAAACAATTCATTGTCACATCATACGGCACTAACGAATATCTTTTAAACAAAATAGTAAGTGCAGACGGCCCTACCATCATGACACAAAAAATAGCGGGTCGTACAAATAATTATTTAGGTTGGCCACAGTAGTAGTAAGAGTTAGTCATTACATTCATTTTAAAAGGAGAATTGTCCGGAACTGCCTTCCACTTTTTTTATTGAGGGATATTACATCTTTTCAAGCGTCCATGTCATAATAGACTGCAATACGTAATGAGTGTTCCGAATTATAAGTTGCTTACCATGTATTCTTGACAAGGGAACACCTGATTATATTCTTATGACGGGTGGCTGCGCTACATCAAATGATGTCGTAATGAAGCTTAAACTAATGTTACTATCTTTCACAGACCCATAAGTGCGGTATCTGGGTTCTGAAAATTTATAAGGAATCAAAACAACAAGGGTTACTTAAATATTTAGGGACGTGATTTTTTCTTCTTTCAATATTACTGCGCAAAATAGGATGTATACCGCGGTTGGTGTGCAGGAAATTAACTGGTGCTACCCTATGTATTTTATCTTGATGTTGCAGATCCAGCAGTAAATGGGTCTTGTCGATCTAGAATTTCTGACCTATGACAAATGATTTAGTAGAGAAAAGGTATACGATCCTGACCCAACGAGCATGTGGACATTTTTTTTATACCCAACAAAAAAAAAAAGTTTAAAAAAAAATATCATTCTATTCTACAAATACAGAACCCTATATGATCAATAACAAATAATGCTTACATCGTACATCAAAAGCAAACATCAAATATAAATTTAAGTTGAGATGATCCGATTTAAACCTCAAAAGTTGGATAAATTTAAAAATGACAATCACAATACATGCAAGCGGATGAAATAATAATAAATAGAAGAAGTGACAACGGACTTTTTAGATTGGTACGAGAAAAACCGGTTCTATATGGGACAGACGCCTGTCTGCAGTGAATGCACCATTCACATAAGACGTGAGAAGACTTTATGATTTTATTTTTATCTCCTTACTCCCCTATTATTGATCCCCCGTTCAAAGTTTATAATCCAGGTGTATGCTTTATGCTTTAGAAACAGATCGGGCTTGATCAACCTATTCGGGGTGTCTGTCCTGAAGACAGCTTTATTTTTATTGGTTTGGAAAACAATTTGGCTGAATTTCAAGTGCAGGCTTTATGTGATAATCATTTCTCCGCCCCAACAAAAAAAAAAGTACATATATTCTTCTGATCATTTAATCATCAGCCCTTCCTTTTTTTCTTAGTTCCTCTTTTTCTTTAAATAAATATTTCATGAGTGTCAAAAGTGAAAATGATGCAATGCTGAATCACTATCCAGATATTGTCTATACACTAGAACCAACAATGCAACATGTTATACGATTCTTACGTATCCTAAGATGGAAGAAAGATTACACACATCAATCAATCCTCTTAACGCTAATATGGACATTTTTCTGGTTCCATACATTGATTGTTTCTTACACCATACCAATTTGGATAGCATTGATATTATATCATTGCTCTGTCGATCAACAACAACCAAAAGACAAAGAAAGCACCACAAACTCTTTTGAAAAATTGACAGACGAGTTAAAGGAGATCCAATTGGAATTATCTTTAATACTACCAGGCCCAGAATCAAAAGACCGATTCCGTCAGTGGTGTTGTCGTAGATCTTTATTTGTATTAGATCAAAATTATTATTACCAGCTATCGGTCTTCGTTTCATTGTATTTCGCATGGATTGGAGCACTGACGGCGTTAGGTGCAGACAAAATTATTTGGCTTATTGGCTGCTTAATTTTAACTTGGAACAGTCCTTTATTCAAAGTCATTCGATATTCATATCACAGGGCCTCATCCATCATCAAACAATCCAAAAAACCAGCCACCGAAAAAAAATTACCTACTTCCATCAATACCAATCATTATGATCGGTTTTATCGGTTTGTTGTAATCGAGCATCAACGTTGGTGGTTACATAGTGGTTGGACCGCATTATTATTACCAAATGAGAGACCAGAATGGTAATTTATTTGCTAAATGTCACATGAATCATAGCGCTAAACTTTTTTTTTTTCAAGGTCTGACGAATATTTGTCGAAGGTACCATCAATTGCATTATTTCATTTACCCCCACCTACTACCAGGCTTGACAAAAAAACTCTCAATGTAACCAAAATCAGTTGGGAGTGGGTTTCACAAGACTGGCAAATGGATGAGAATCGTAACGTGGATAAAAATGGATGGGAATATGGTAGCTGGGACTGGACGGCATGGAGTACCAAGTCTTCTGGCTTACGCGTGCTCACACGACGCAGACATTGGATTAGAAATGCACGTCTTATTGAAGAGTCAGTTAGTAATGATATCACGTTGCCTATAAACATCGTCACCAAAAGATCAAATACGTGCGCTTCTAGTTCGACATCACTATCTTCGGAGGACTCATTCTTGTGTTCTACACCTACCAATTGCACTTTGCTTCAAAGGTCATCATCCACAAGCACGAGTAAATATTCCGTGGAACCATCTATTTTCTCCGACCATTCAAATATGGAAAATCAACTGTGGTTACGCCGCTAATGAAAACACGTTTTTTCCCTGTATAATACTTTATTTTATTTATTTTTTCTTGTACCTTATTACAAAAACTGTATTTTCTATTATTACTATTACTAATTTATATACCTTCTAATATTTACTCTACCTCCCCTTGTAACGTTTGCACCTGCAACAGTTACATCTAATCACCTTTGTTTAAAATAAAAAATGATTTATTGTAATCCTACGTCATGCAGCACTTTTTGTATACACGTTGTTGTGTCACCACAAATGTTATGTTTTATACATGTAGAATACAAAAAAAAAAAAAAAAAAAAAAAAAAAAAGTACAGATTATTTATGAGAAAGCCTCAGCGATCCAAATTTTCTAATAGATGATTGTTCGGGCGACGAAAAATCCAAGTTGGCCTCAGACATTCTCCATTTTTTCTTTTGTCGAATAGTAGATGGAGGTGCGGTCTCTAGCAGTAATGATAGCCTCTTATTTTTTGCATTTAATGTTTTATTGTTTCTTGGTTGTGGAACGACAGTAGCAGTTTCTTCATCTTTCAATAAATCGTTCAAGGACTAGAATTTTATGTCAATCTTTGCAATTTCCTGTTTTTCTCTGCGCCGCCTCCCCCGTAAATAACATACCTGTACCCATTTCTCATGTGAGTCTTTATTGATGCATTGTAATCTAATATCACGAACAGAAGACTTTATCACTATCACGGGTTGAACTCTATTTTCTAATTGTTGTTGGTCAACATAAAATGAATCAATTGATACTAGCAAAGCATATTAGTTAATTTTCTTATGGATATGACCATGTTTGTTTGTTTTTACCACTCTTGGCCTTGTACTCTCCACCTTTTACACCTGGCTCCTGCTCACTCCAGTATAACGTTTTTGTATAAGGGTGAAGCCAAAAGAATCTTTGGTGGGACTTACTGGATATACCATAACCCATTTTGTTTCTTGTGTATTTTAAGAGCCATTCGCCAATCATTGTGTGCATGACAAATGGCAAGACCTTTTCGAAACCGTTTGGTGAAGGAGGAAGAATTGGCAACGGTTCCTGATGATTACATTCCTCTTTAGGAACTACTAATTGAGCCGGCGTATTTGTTGCTGAATCTCTCATAATAACCGAGCCAAATCGTTCAGTTATGATGCGACCTTCTGCTGACTCGATTTCTTGCTCTAAGGACGATAGCTCACTGTCGGATGTAGGTACCAAAACGGTTACACTACTTTGGGCTGCGTGTGCATCTTGACACCATGTATTCGGTGCAGATGATGTTTTTTGCATAGACTCTATCGTTTCTTGAGACTCCCTTAATAATGCATCTACCTCACTTTTCTTTTGCTTTTCCTTTTCGAGATCTAATTGTAAGCTCTCCACAACAGAATGTGCTTGACCGAGAGATACTTGAAGGGCTTTAATTTCTTGTTCGGATATCTTCCTTAATTTATGCTCGTCTTGCTCTTCTTCCTGCTTGGCATCCCTTTGTGCTTTTGAAAGTTGCTCCAGTTGTAATGCAATGACGTCTTTTTCCTTTTTGAGATTTGCCAGTTGGCTATTCAAAGAGGATAAAGTGGATTCATATTCGGTCTGTGTATTGTTCATCATCTCTTGCCAATTTAATTGAGATGCTTTTAATAGTTCCAGTTCTTGATTAACCAGGCTAGATTGTCTTTCGCGTCTCACCTGTTCCATTTGAGTTCTGGCAATGCTTTGTGATAGTTGACGAATCTGATGAGACAAGTCTTGCTTTGTTAATTCCAAATTCCAGATATCTTCTTTTAATTTTTCTTCCGTTTCGTTTTTATAACGTAACTGCTTTATTAAATCATCCATTCTTCGTTGATTGTCGATTCTTTCTGTTTCTAATAGAATTAACGAATCTTGTCTTTCTTGAAGAATGCTTTGCATTCGTCTTACTTCGCTTAGCAACCCTTGACCGATTTCGGTGGCTAATTCAATGTCGGAAGTAGCATTGCTTCTATTAGGCGCATCGGTTGCCGAAGAGACCACCAACATTCGCTTGTCTATAATTTTTACTGGTGTGGGTGTCTGGAACAGTTGATCAGAAGAGTTTCCAGTGATAGAGGCTCTTAGTAACAATCGTTTCTTTTTCTTTTTTATACTTGAAGAGTTCGAGCCTGTTAATATAGGAGGTGCTGGTAAGGTAATTGAATTTGCGTATGAAGAAGAAGAGAAATAAGAGGATGAATTGGAAGAAGAAACGGAAGAAAAAGGTGGCGAATATCGTGTTTCTGAAAAAGAGCGAAGGAAGCGTGTATTTGTAATATTATTATTATTATTATCAAAAGGAGTGATCGGAGGAGAAGGAGGGGATGTATTTAATACAGCTTTGTTGTTGTGCTGGTTTTTTTTTTGTTTAGTGAAAATGATAACAATTTTTTTTAGTTACATGTAGTTTACCAAGGGATGCTTATTACTATTGAACACCTCTTTGAATGACTGCTTTCTCGATCGAATCCAATTTGATGTGTCCTGATCTCTATTGTCGTCTTTTTGCTTCTATAAATTAAATTTTTAGTTATAGGGAGTGATTTAAAATCATTAAAAAAACGCACTAAAATAGGAGTCGATACACTACTTGTAGCAAAAAACTGGTGGATGATGTAGTGGCAGTTGATCTGAAAGGAAAAAAGCATTCAGGGGATGACTTTCTTCGCTGATCTGTAATTGAAATAGCGGGACTTTTATCTCTATCAAATTCCAGCATGGTCTATAGAATACAAGTAGAAGATACGAAAGAAAAGAAAGATACAAGAAAGTAAAAAACAAACTAAAAAAACAAAAGAAACGAAAAAAAAAAGGGAGAAAGAAGAGGGAAAAGCAACTTTATATATTTTTAAACATATTGTAATATCCCAGAAATACGAATTTTAAAATTGACACGGCCATACAAGACCTTTTTTTTTTTACTGTGAAAAAGCATCTTTGACAAAAATAGCCTTTGACAAAATAATAATAATAATAATAATAGGCGATCATAGGGACAGTTAGGGGTCCCGCATGCACTTTTTTTAAAAAAAAACAGATCGTAAGGATTCTATATTGGTTTAGTGTTATGCAAGGCATTTTGGATCCTTTATCAAAAGCAATTATACGAACAGTTTATATTCGGTTTTTCAAAAATTTAATGTGAGCTTGTTTTTTTAAAAAGCAAAAAATCCATTCAACAAAGAGAATACTCCCCCCAAGAGCTACTGACAGTGCACTAACAACTATTAAGCTTGTCATCTTATGCTTCACTCAGAGTATGCAGCAACGAACACTTACTAGCAACTTATACAACAAACACTAAAGAGCCAACAATTACTAACGTTGCTGTAATCATTATTGTTGATGCTCAAGTGAAACACTTGCATTTCATTTTGGACATTTGCAGATTGCTGGCATTAGGATCTGCAAGAGCACGATGACCAAGTTTTTAAAAAGAAAAGGGGGGTACGTTACTTGGGCTTTAGGTAAGAATACTTCTTCAGAACAATAACCTTATAGGCTTTAATTAAGCAAGCAATATAGAACAGCAATACCTGTGTTGTAAAGAACCCAATTCTTTTTCTAGGCATAGTAAGCTTAAAGGAATAGCAGAGAATTTTATTCATTATTGAAGTATCCAGAAACAACAAAGGACTGTTGAATTGTCCTAATGATCATTGTTGACTGTAAGATATTTGTCAATTGCTTGTCAGCAGATACCAGACAAGTTGAAAATGAAAGTTCAAATTATAAGAAGGCAATGCGGCTTGCCACTGTACTGACTATGCGTCTTAGTAGAAGCATCACTTCTAAATCCCGGTTTGGGCAAATGTCTGCTGTATGGACCAATTGAGAAACGCGAATATTTTGGAAAGCGAAATCGACACGTCATATCTTATATTTCAAAGTTTTTGTCAAGACGTGAATCGGCAATAGACAAAAGTTTATCAAAGCTAACATTATAAGGCAAGTGATGTCAGGTTTTGGCTTGGCTAAATGTAGCAGTACAAGATGATCGTTTAATATGCTATTATTAGGAACAGTTCAAGACTTAATACTATTATGCAAAAAAGAAAAGAAAAAAGAGAGAGCAATATCATAACAGAACAAACTGCATAATAATTAACTAATTTTCTATTAGCATAAATCACCCTTGCCTATTTTGGTTTCGCAATATGAGACTAGTTAGAATGGAAAACTTGGCAATTTTGTTACATTGGAGTTGTCCGTAATATAAACTGAGGGGAGTTGCCATAGTAAAAAAGTGGTGTACATCATTATCCCTTAATTGCTGTCTAAAACCAACCCACAGACCTAGATATTCGAGCCATAATTTTTTTTTATCACCTTCAGAAAACTGTTTCGTTATCTGCCCCTCATTTACTTTCTAGTCATATCTATGTTATCGAATGCGTTTGTCCAAAAATCAGGCTTAAACAATTATCCTTCATAAACCGAAACAAACGGCGATTTTCATAAAAAAATAGCCATACAAAAGTCTTACGGATGAATGAATAGGCAATCCGTTTTAGTAGTGTATTACTACGGACGCGGATGTGAATTAAGCCTGCCAAAATATCGGCATATGAGTTTTGCTCCGGTTGTAGGTCTGCATAATTAGGTCACAAAATGTACCGATTGGTTTTATCCGTAGAGTTAAGTGATGAGTGAAATACCCGGTGTTTGAGTTGAAACGGCATCTTACAAAGTGTATTAGTTATATTAATACAATTGTAGACATACACACACTTTATCTATCCAATCGAATACAACGCATTTAAAAAAAATTTAAAATACGAAAAGTCTGCTGGAGGTCCATATGTTTAAGGGTATTTTTGCAAGTCTTTTATTTATTATGAATAGAATAAGCAAAGTTCTGTAGTTCTTTGTCTATATCTCGCGAATGACATATGAAGCCTTAGAAATCACATTTATTGGAGTTAAAAACTAAATCAGGATGTCATTGTTCACAAAGTAGCTATGGTAATGGCAGAAAATGGGCCTGATAGATCATTTTGGAAGGCATAATGGGAGCTTAAGACACACAAAGAATTTGTGATTGCTACTTATTTTACTGAATTTCCTTTCTGGAAGTGTGTTACCTTCGATAAATAACCGACAGAATGGAACTGGCAAGATATGTTGTAAATGTGCTAGATTACATGTGACGTTATATACATCCAAATCATTGGTAATCGATATTAAAGAAATGTCTAAGATTAAGTTCTGTCGTATTGAAGATTAATGGCCGAGAGCCGGTAGAAAATACGCTAGGCTACTCTGCTACCGGTTTCACAGTAACTAAAATGAATACATATATACAACGGGAGAGTAACACTTTATTTCGATTTCGTAGAGCTAATTCGGATTACAGCCAGCTTTCAATTCGTAATGAAACCTTGTTAATAAAATAGCAAAAGAGTACATCATGTTATAAGTTGAATAGGCAGGAAAGTTTATATATGATGATAGCATTACGTTATTATAAAAGATGCAGGTATTGCATTATGCACTAAAGCAACCCCTTTTATTTATATTTCAACTCCCTTAGCCTAAGGCATGGTATCAAGTATGTATAAGGATACATGTTCTAAAAATATAATTACTGTGTAAAATCTGGGTTTTTATTTAAGCAAGGCCGACCGAAAGTTCTTTAATTTTAAGTAATAGGCTAGGAAAATCTTCCCGCTTGTTACTGTGTGGATAAGGAGTGTTGATTGGAACATCCTTTCCCAAGAACTGACAAAGCTCTTCCCAACCATGCTTTCCCAAATCAAGAATCAATAGATTTTCAGGTTTGACAATAGACTTGATATGCTCAATGTGATCCGTGAATTTTTGTATTAATGCTGCCTTTCTCTTTTCGGTATCAGCTCCACCCAATTCACCATCCCGAACAATGACACGTGCCATTTTTCTAGCCTTCACAATATTTTGAGGCCAACTTTCGTCTACATTGGGCCACTCATGTATAGTACTCGAGACAGATTTAAACCAAGATTCGGGATCCCGTATAGTAAGAATAACCTTAGCATCAGCGTTAAGAGCGTAAATTTTGTCAAAAAAAGCTACAGCAGGCCAATCTACCGCAGCAGTATATCCCCGGAAAGCTTTTTCCCAGTCGACAATGTCATTAGGATTTTTATATGCATCTTCAAAAATTTGGGGATCTTGAGTTGGGTCAAGAATAGTGTCTTTCATATGATGGGTTTTGTACCTATTAAATGTCAGTGTGCATCATAAGTCATCATGCAATTTTTTATTACCCCAAGATATTAAGGGCATCTCGAAGACTCATTGTTCCTGTACGTCCATAACCTGCACCCAAAATGTGCAAAAAAGAAGAAGATTGTTTTGTCATAATTGCGAAATAATAAATTAGGAACGGAAGGCTTTTTTATATCTTTCTTTTTTTTTAGGTTCATAGTTTTAATAATGCCGTGATGCCATTAACTTCGGCAAGATATAGACTAGAAAACAGCTAACATTGCAAAAAATCTATTGATCATTCAAAAACTGAATAGTGTTCGATTGTGAAAAACGTTTAATCGAACCCCCTTCCCCTTCTTAAATATGCCGAACTACCACATGCTTTGATAAAAACTTGTTATCGACTATTTGATCCAGGCAATCATTTATCTGCAAGTTTAATAGACAAATATCGGGTAATAATCTTTATCAGAACCATCAAACTTCCTCTGCAGTAAATGGCGTCATTTCTTTTGCGGGTAATAATTTAAGAAGCCATTGTTCCTCACTACCCCCTTTAACTATAGATGACGCCCTTACCATCACTTAGCATAAGCTCATTATAACAATGACTGCCGCACTTGTATTATACAATTTTCTATCAGAAGGGGTACAATAGAAATAAGCGTAAAACTTGCATGCCAATGTATTGATATAGTTGCCTGGATCGACAATCATTTTAATGATAGTTAAAAGGTTCCAAGTCTACGTTAAAACTTCGTAAGCGATAAATACCTTCATGGTATATCCCTTTTGATATAACGAATGCTGCAAGGATGACACTTTTCAAATTTTTTAATGATATGTTGAATTTATTATGAGAATAAGAGAAAAATATATATAAAAGAGTTTTATATAAGAAAAAAAAGGGTACAAGATAATTGACATTCAATTTGGTGTAATTAATGCAACAGCGAAGATTTAAAGTATTGCACATTTGATATCTTTCTTGGCGTTTTTTCTTCCTTTAGTCGTGTTACCGTCTTTAAATCCTTCGCGTGCATGTCGTATAAGTCGAACGACCGAGTAAAATGATCGTTCGACGTTAACACAGGTCTTTGCAGATGTCTCAACGAAATCACAATGTAGAGCTCTTGCTTTTGCCGCGCCTTCTTCTCTTGAAACCTCTCTGTCTGTAACTTTATCGCTCTTATTGCCAACAAGAATGAGGGGGACCTTGTCGAGATCTTTGACACGAAATATTTGATCTCTAAACCTATTAACGCGATCGTATGTTGAACGAGAAGTAATTGAGTAAACGATCAAAAAACCTTCACCATCTCGAATCCACTGATCACGTAAAGCTGTGTATTCCTCTATATACGTTTTTGTGTATTATTAATATGCTCCTTTTTTTTTTAGTAACACCTTCTTATTTAATTACCTTGTCCTGCTGTATCTAATACTTCTAATATGCACGGATTATCATCAATTACTACCTGTTTACGATACGAATCTTCTATTGTAGGGTCGTATGTCTATTATAAAACGAGATAAATATGTACTGCCTTTTTTTTTTTTTTTTTTTTTTTTTTTTGTATTCATTTGTACCTCTAAAAAAAATTAAGGTTATCTAAAGTCAGAATTGAAAATGTTTTATTTATTTACCAACAAAATGATTTAAGCAAAGCTAATTTAAGCAGTAAAAATATTAAAAGGCTGGATCTTTTATTTGTTGAGTTCTTTTTGCTACATACCTGGATAGTTAATGCTGTCTATAAAAAATAAGAATAAAACGCTTTAGCGCATAAAGACAGCCTCAAGTAGTCCTTTATTATACCTTTCCAACACCACCATCACCAAGTACCACAATCTTGAAAAGCATCATGTTGAGAAATGAGAGAAAGGGGAAGAGCCGAAAAAATAGTAAAACAGGAAAAAGAGAAAGAAATAGAAGGAAACACTAATAATGTATATTGGTGTGTGTATAACATCTTGTGTATACTTTGGATAGAATTGATCGTTAGTTTAGTATACAAAAAAAGGCAGAACTTGGAAACTAACATTTATTATACATATGCACTTTTGCTTTGTTTTAGTCTTTAATATATAATCCTCTATCCGTAGCAGAAGCATTGTATCTTCCCCAAGGATCAGTATGGTCTAATCCAAGGGTATCATCGGATTTAAAATGGTGATCGCTAAGCCTATAAGTATCTAAATAGCGTGGGAGATGTTACATTTTAATGGGCCGTGCACACCGAAAATGTTGTAAATGCACTTACCTTCTTTTAAAGTTGTAATATTAAACCTTGTTATAATATTGATCTTTACTTTATCCCATTCTTGGTCAGGCAAGCCACATCTTTCCTGTAATCTAAGTTTGGTCTCATGAAGTCTTTCATCCTGTTATAATAATATTAAAAAAAAAAAAATGAGGTTATCAGCAGACAATATTTAAACTTTTAATCTGTGATACTTTACCTTTATTACCAAAAACGTGAAGGGAACAGAATGTGTTTGCTTCAATTCCTTTTGATAATGAAAAACTGAAATATAGAAATCATCTTCACCCATGTTCGATTCTTCCTCAGGTATAGTTTCTGCAAACAAGTCTGATTCGTCGTCAGGAATAATATCAGTACCGGTAAAAACTTTTACTAGTTTATGATCAACCACCTGAAATATACGCATAGGGTTTTGTGTTTCCATCGCTGAATATAAACTGGAGATCCTAGCAAGTTTTGGCAGATAAAACTTCATCACTTGAATTTGATTTAGTGCTGATGAGCAAAAATTAAGCCTGATCAGTTTCTTGGTTTCATACTCCGTCCGACTTATAGGAAGCAATTCATAGTATAATCGAGGTACATACAGATCGTCATTTGTATTCTTCTGCTGAGGAATGAGCATCAGTAAATCTGACAATGTAGTAAATTTTGTTTGTCTATGAGCTTTTTTTGGGTGTCCATAACAATCCGGTAAGACCAATAATAAATAATTTGGATCACATTCCAGAATAAGCGCAAGTTGTCTAGTCACATCATCATAGAGCATATCCTGACGCAAAGCAACAGGAAAAGCATTGAATGGATCATCTTTCGACGCAAAAAACACAGTGATACGATTGTACAAATATAATAAATAATCCGGAGCATTGGAATACATGTCATTAGCGTGGAAATATTCAATTCTATAAAAACGGGGTTTTAGTCCTCAGAGATTGATAAAAGAGATAACACATGTTTACCTTTCTTGACTTAGTTTTTCTTGAAAGCATAATATATCACCATTTCCTATCTTGTAGTCATCGAAAGTCCAGTTCAAACCTAACTTCTCAGCTGTATGAGGTTGAGCTTCCTAGGATACAGTAGAAAAGAAAAAAAAATTAAAAACATGTCGTACAACCAATGTTTCTAGATAAATTACTTCATAAACATCCAGGACTGTTCCTGTCTGGAAGCCAACCATTTGATTCAAGCTATCCACAATAGTCCCTATTTGACTATTTCTTGTCACGTATAATCTTCCTACGCCTCTAATATATTGTTTAGTGAGAAAATAAACAAATAAACCAATATAGTATATAAAAATACCTTAACGACTGAGATATCGGATCAAATAATTTAATAAACACTAATACTGCATTTGAATTTGGTAACGGAAACAAAGGAAATCCATTACTTGCAGTTTCGACATAAACTCTTAAAAAAGGATAATTAGGAACTGGACGGCAGACGTCTTCGATAGCTATATAAAATATACAGGCGATTTAAACAAGGTGTTTCTTTTGAAAATAATCGTTACTTACAAAGATCAAGGTCTGCATCTGAAAATAAACTATCAAGTTGCACATTGCCATTTTTTCTATTTGCGACATTCCATAACCTTAAATGCTCGGGTCTCGCGCCAAATTCCGTTGCATATTCTTCTAACAGTTGTCTCAATGTTTGTGTTTTGAGAGCAACTTTACTCTGTACAGCTGGTATCGACTCGTGGTCGACAGCGGAAATCCATTGAGCTCCAGTATTTGATAAAAAGCTTGCATCGCTCACAATAAACACTTGGACGTATAAATGCTGCTCTTCGCGTTGTTTTAGGAGCATTTTTAATGCCTCCTGTTCTTGACAGATCCGCTCCACTGTTTATAAAAGAAAAATCAGATCCATAAATTTTATCCCTTTCATTATGCGGCTTTTACCTAAATGAGCAGGTATATCTTTTTGTGTCACATCTTCCAGTATTTGATCTTGCCGAGTTTCTCGAATGTAAACCAGCATGTATGCATTTGTAAATCTTTTCACAGGCTTGTAGTTTGGATGCACGTTTTTTGTTTCTCCACCAAAATTATCTTCAAAAACTTCGTTTAAAGACGCTGGCGTTACACGATCATCATCAAATTTAAACCTAACAGCATGTCAGCAAATTATTTACCAATTTTTTTCAAGGACCTTGATGCTTACCATTTATTTTCTTTGGTAGGTCGAACAAATGCAAAATAATGACCACCGCTGAGATCTCCTGTATGTACTAATACACTTAAAAAAAAAAAATTAATTATTTAATGCATGTCCAATATAAATAATTCGTCTTACCCGTGTAATGCATATTTATGGGACTCAGATCTATCTGCAGAATCTGATAAAAAGGGTTCTAAATCGATTTCGGCAGGAAATTCATGTCGATCATTTATCTATTGACTTTGTCAATTTTTTTTTTGGTGATATTTTTTATTATTATTATTCGTTCTGTTACCTTGACCATACTATCCTTCATCATATCATATTCAAATCGTTTTAATTGTAGATGAATCACAGGAGGAAAACTTTCGAAAATGACACCCTTTTTAGCATCCTGCAATCCATGCACCGAAGCCATGTATTTGTTATCCCCTTCTAATATTTCCTCGGATATGTATGTTTTAAACGACTCCAGTAAATCTTTACATCCTTTCACATTCAACTGAATATCTAATTCCCGTTTAATTAACTGCCAAAAACCTAAGTTTGATTCCGTTAAGTCTTACCATAGAAATCCTCAGATCTTGAAGACTCGTAATCCACATTCAAACACTTTATATAACTTTTCATCCTACCTACGAATAGTTGTTTTATAGAATCATTGGCTGGGGTTCCTCTCATTTTCTTTTCGATATTGTCTTGTAGTAATCTGTTGAATTCTTGCACATCATGCTGCATAAAAGAGTCAATTGAATTCCATCCAAACGATGTTGTTAGTTCTATGGTGGCTAGAATACCCTATTAGTCTTTTGTGAGGAATAAATCTCAAGGACATACAAACTGCGGTTTTCGAGAATTGTAGGTTGTAAAATAGTCTTTGGAGTGCTAGTGCAATGCTGTTATGCGGGTCATCATTTTCTGTCGGTATTTGGTACACAGCTTTTCGATAGAAATTGGTGAAGAAAAGAGATTGGAATAATGAATTCATATAGCATGTAGCACCCTGATTGAACAATCCTACGTATCCTGTTACCTCCTTGGAGTCATAACTAAAAATATATATATAAATATACATACATTAATAATTCAACATTTACTGCTATTGGTTTCCACTCACTCGTTAAAGTTGTGCCATAATACACCTGTAGGATCTTCAAAAAGGCGAACGATCACTACGATTTTTACCGCATCATCTATGACAAGCGGCCCACCTTTTTCCGTACCCGACATCAACATCTTCAAATCAAGAAAATTTAAATAGCCACGATCCGGTTCATTTTTACTAAACCTATGTTGGAAAACTGGATACAAAAAGTGTTAATTCTTTTACCTTACGTTAAGCATAATGTGCAATAATACCCTGTCGAACAAACTTTGTAGGGTCTGTTGGATGTACAATACACAACATGACTTGCGCACATATATCGTTTTCTCGAGTTTCATTCTTCATGTCTGCATTTTCTAGATATAAAGAGATCTGATCTGGGGCATCATTGCCATTTGGATATAATAATACATTCCTACAGAAAAAAGTGTCAATTTTAGTTTTGCTAAGCCTGTCAAAAAACTAAAGCTACCATGCACAATCGCCTGTTTGAAAGGTAGGTCCTAATAATTTAGTATGTTGAGTAATCGTAGACCAATTGTCGATCTCCCAAGTGTGCTGGAATGTGCCGATCGCCTTTTCTATCGTAAAAGGCATGAACTCGTCTGCCATTAACAGATCTACGTTAAAACAAAAAAGGGGGAGAAGATTTACGTGTTACTTTTTTATTGTAATCATTGTTCTCAAATAGTGCTTACAATCGTCAGGTAATCGATACTCTTCCGCCATTAGAAATATCTCTTTTTTTCCCTCTTTTTTAGGTCAATAAAAAGAAAAGAATACCCTTTGCCAAAATGATGTCGCAAAAACGAAAAAAAAGGTTAAGGTGTCGTACTTTAAAATAATTGTACAACATCTCACTTAGGCTTTAGGATCTGCAGCTAGCAATCCTCACTCCTGTCTAATATATCAGACAATTATAGATCTAAAGACTTTTATGAAGTATCTTTAGAAAATCTTTATAAAAATTGATTGTTAATGCCCGGTTAACTTTTTATGATCAGCAGAAAACGAAATAAACATAAAATTTATTAAATTTATTACTCTTAGCAAAATCACCAAATTTATTGAAAATCATACATATCTAACAAAGCTAGCTTATTTACGCTTTCAAAAAAGAGTTTTTATGAAGCCTCATTGATGGGTCAAACATCTCTCTGTAATGACCAGTTTTTCCTTTGTTGTTTTCAGTAATTTCTGAAGTTACTTTAACTCAAATTTTTATAATCAAACGGCCGTCTTTTTATGGAAAGGAAACGGGGAGCGGTCTACCGTCGATGAAGAGTTATACCTCTAATAACTAGGGCTGGTCTCAAATTTTATTATTCATATCATGTTTTTATTACCCCAACTGACAGGATACTTTTTCATGGTCAATTTTACTACTCATCCCCTAAAAACCAGAACTTTAACTTTTACGATCATGTCACACAATTGATGCAGTCATGACTAAAGTCGGGAGACTGGGTCAAACCAATTTCACCTTTGTAAGCATGTCATCATTTAATTTGCTAATATGAAGGTCTGTTTCTATGCATTATCAAAATATTAATAGCAAAATATACCAACTGCAACGTCAGGAACCGTTCCCCTCACACACACACACGCACAGACGTTCTAGACCCACTATTCAGTCTATTCTGAAGTAAAATAACTGATTGTGAAATTGTTATTTTCATGTGGTAGTTAAAATTATCTCGGAGGTTGTGATCTGTAAATCGTTCGTTTACTCATTTGGTGAATGTGCCGTCATATCAACAAAAAGTGCATGTAAGTATTATGCCTTAGAAATTTACAGCTTTTTTCATGTGTCTAAAACTAAAGGATGTGATTGAGGTATTCAAGCAAAGTAGCAACCTTATCGGATCAATATCCCCATTTAGTCTGACCTGCAGAATTGGGGCCCGTATGACATGTCTGGGGGGACAGGACTTAATTAAATTTTTTTTTTGGCGAAGCCAAAAAAAAAAAAAAAATGCGTTTATTTAGACAAAAGTAATTATATAAATCTATCAAGAATATCCAATGCATGTGTTTCTAGGGTTTTAGAACTTTTATTAAATGGAACATTTCTCAGGGTTTTGTTTCATTTTTTAAGAAGAGGGAGATCTACATTTATTTCTGTTATTGCGACCAGGACATGTCTCAGTATCTCCGCAAATCTGGCATGTCCGGATACGTTTGCGCTTGAAAGGATTGCTTGCAGTTTGATAAGGGACGTTGTAAGCCACCTGCAAAGGAATACGTTCCTGTTGTATGCGGGAAATATAAATTGGGCTTAAAACGTTACTTTGAATTTGTTGATTTTTTACAGGAATTCTGTTGAACGGTACAGTTGTATTGTTGGAACGTCCTGGTAGATTAATTGCTGGAGGTACAGATTGCGGAATCATGGTTTCTGAAATTACAGATCTGACTTTTTGAATAATTGTGCTATGCTTTGCTTTGGCTTTAGCAACAATTTTGTTCTCTTGACAAATGTTATAATATAGCTTTAAATGTTCTGGCGTCTTGTAAAATATAGCCACACCGTCAGCAGATGAGTTCCAACGAGAGGCGAATTGGCTCCAATTTGGCTCTGCTGATGATTGACAGTTATCGACCAGAATGTCTTCAAAGAGTGCTTTTTCTTCAGAAGTATGAACAGGAAGGATTGCATACTTGGTATGTTGCTTGCATGCGATATATTCAAATCTACTGTTGTTTGCACGCTTTGTAGACGGCAGCAGTAATAATGCTACGTCTGACAAGCATGTGTCACCAGTATTTATCAGATCGCTTGTACCCGGAGCCAAAGTATTGATCTTTTCAACACACAAGGTTTCCATCAGATCATTTGAAATAGGGCAAATGCCGAACACTTCGTCAGAACCACAAAAATCCAAGGCGTTTGGCATACATGCAGTTTGTTGCGTAGCTGAGAGATGTAAACTCGCCCGGAGTTTTTCGATTACTTGATTAAGCCAAGGGTCATAATGACCCTTATGTTCGTAGCCAAGTCTGTTAAGCGTACCGGCCTATTAAAAAATTAGTTACTGTTTTTTAGTAATGTTTTGATACAATAATTACATCAGTGTTATGTCTAAGCCTGTATTCTGTTAAAGCGCAGTCAGTCAATTCTGGTCCAGCTCCAAAAGATCCAAACTTTCTTATAATGTTCTGATGAACACCGCCTTCCAAAGAATTGGTACCACGAACACATCTATACAAGGTTAGCCCATCTCGATCCTTACCACGAACATGGTACAATGACAAATCCGGAGGATCGGACACATGCCCATCTTTCACAGCCACAAGGACATTGACTGCACTCTTCCAGGCAACCTTATCAAAGAGAGGTAATCCAGATTTTACGCATTTCAAGGAACCAAATGACAAGAATAAATTGTACAGGCCTGTATACAGAATGTGGGGAGGAGGTATAGTTCGCTTCACCCTTTTCCAAATCCAAGCAGAATTTTTTGCCATTTTTTCTTCGTAACTTGTCCCTTTGTTTGACAAAACAGCAGAGACGTTTTCTTGGTCATCAGCATCTAGTA
Organism: Mucor mucedo; assembly: GCF_025094135.1. Taxonomy (NCBI): domain Eukaryota; kingdom Fungi; phylum Mucoromycota; class Mucoromycetes; order Mucorales; family Mucoraceae; genus Mucor; species Mucor mucedo. Next base: position 141,268 of record NW_026252334.1, on the reverse strand, counting down.
TAAACAAACAGTTTCTGAAATTTTTTACGAATTCCAGTTTTAAAGAATGCTTTGACCCGATTTTGATGGAATCCATTAGATGGAAGACATCTTTAACAACCCTAGTATAAAGCCTTGTTTCAGTCGATTCAGTGATTGAGGCAGTGAGACGATTCTTGAACTGGCCATATCCATACTCAAAGTTCGCCTTATCAATATCTTCGATATCATCTCCGAACAAAGTCCGAGCAAAGTCTAAGGCAGAGACTCTTACATTATTTTCTTCATGTTCGGCTTCGTGCCCATCACCAGTAATATCCATGTCACCATTATTTGAAACGTTTGATGGAGTAGTTGTCTTAACAATTTCTAGTTCAACATGTCTTTTGTTATCGTTGCGCAAAAGTGACTTGTGAACAGAAACCGTTTTTGGGAGGTCATTTTTAATTGATTCCAGTATAATTTCTGTTTGATGACCATCTATTGAAGGCAATACAAAACTAGTACGAACAATGTGAATAATTGACACTTGAACAATACCATTGCTTGAAAATCCAGAAGATGCTTCAACAATTCCATAACCTGCTACACCCATTGGAGACCACAAGGATAGATATTGACCTACTGTTGGTGTGCTGATCAATTCTTCGCAGATATTGTTTATAACATTATAAATCTCCAAAGAAGCCCATGCGTCAAGCGCAGCGTAATGAATTTGGCTTGAGCTGAGCTCATGGGAGTACGACCAGTCACTGATTCTTAAATCTTTAGACAGTCCCCTCCCAATCACTTCTTTACAGATGGCCGAAAGAGACAGCCTACCAGACTTCACAACCTTCTTCAGCTTGCAAAACCTTCCAAGTTCGAAAGCTCCCTCACAGTCAATGCCGAAGGAATCCTTTACTTGCTTAAAGTCCCCACCAACCTGACGTCCAATCTTCAAAATGACGGGGGATTTTAAAAAGTGAATCAGGGAGGATGGTAAAACATTCCAAGTAGGATCCAGATGTAATACCAGCACGGATGAGGCATAGGCAATCTGGACTACTGAAAGCTTTCCTTTAACATTAGTGGTGATGTTGTATGGCCACTCACAATCAAATCCTGTGACCACGGATGTTGAACAGCTTTCCAATACACCATTGGTTTCTACAAAATGAAACTTTTCGACCAGTAAAATTTTCATTTCATTTTCAATCTCGTCATATCCTCGCAAATATTGAATTTGAATGCTTTCAGGCAATTCAAGAGTTTCAGAATCTCCAGTGTTACCATCGTCCTCTCTACTGCCTCTTGAACGTACACCAACTTTCAGAGAAGGTATGACATTTTCCAAAAACTTGCGGTCACCTCGCACATTGTCCGTATAAAAAATTACAGGACTGTCGTGACCATAACCTTCATATGCTTGCATCATTTTTTGGAAGGACCACTTCAGATGCTCAAGTGATTTAGAAGGTACTAACAGCATCATTCTAATCTCTTCAAACTCGTTACAGATCGTGTACAGTGCATTGAACATATTTGTTCCATCAATACTCGCCATGTGCTTGATGATTTTAAAAGAATGATCTCCTTTCAAAACCTTTCCACCTAGAAGCATCATCTGCTTGTCCATGTAAGGCCTAAGTTTACTAATGATTGCAGTGTAAATGGTCCTTATATACGTCTGAGTAGGCGTATAACCTGCGTATCCTTTTTGGTTATCAAAAGGCGAAAACGGCTCGATAACTGTTGGCATAGTAAAGAACCGAGTAATGCTTTGATCCCCATATTTAGCCTTCAGAAAGATATTAATATTAAAATATTAAAAAGAGAGGGGGGGATTGCTACCTTCATAGCAGTGAGATATTGCAGCTCACTGCGATCGTGCTTTAATGTATGGAGCTCACGCAAAACTTTTGATATTCTTTCAGGTCCCATGGAGTTTTGGATGCATGGCCTTAAAAGATCACCCACTTGCTTCGAAACAGCACCTCTATGACTAAGATAGGCCGGAAATTCAGCCTGTAATTGAACGGGCAATTGGCGCATTATTTTGGAATCATATCCATTAAACGTACTGCCACAAATACTACTCAGACACCTGTATCTTTTTGTCAAGATGTAAAAGCATCTATTAAGTGCAACAATGGTTAATTCAATACTTCAAACTACAAAAATAGGATCACAAATTCAACTGACCTATCAAGATCAACAATGCGGCGAGCGTGGGGCTTTTTGTTAAACCCTTTGGTTTCGATAGATGAATTGCATGTTGGACAATGCAAATCGTTGATCTGATTATTCAATAACAGATGTGGAATCCATAAAAAAATATCTGGGCGATACAGATACTCTACTGGCTTCTTTTTTAATAATGCAAAAAAAGGCTGCATGGGACGAATCCAAAAAGTGCCATTATTGTATTCAGCCGGCATTGCTTCTTCTGTCAGTCGTTTTTGTACTTCTTCGAAATAGTGGTACAATACACCATTTTGAACCTCGCCCGACAAGAATTCCTGTTCATCAGTCACACTTTCATCAGCATCACCGTCATCTATTTCAGGTAGTATACGGTTGTTCAGTTCTTCTTCTTCATCCAACGTGATAAAAATATTTTGATCTTCTACAACAGGTAATTGCTCTTCACGGATGTCTGAAATATCTATTTCATTTTCTTGCATACTTGATTCCTCAACTACAGCCTATAAATTTTTGTTAATAATTTAAATATCATGCAAAAAAAAAATCCAGTTTTACCTCATCAGCCTGGCTCGAGCTTTCACCATTTTGATTGATTTTTTTCATAGTTTGAAACAAAGTGGTTTGTCGAGGGTCATCTTTTTTTTGGATAGATGGTCGACCGGCGCTATGACCTACAGAATTTTTTTTCCCAGGTGGTCTTCCTGTTCTAGCCATATTTTTAAAAGAGTTAACTGTGAAAGAAGTTTCTAAAAAAAAATTGCACTCCCTGTATATATATAAACAAAACTAATCCCCGCTATGAGATCCAAGTTTTATAAGTTATTCAATGTCAGGAAAAAGGTACAATATAAAAATAACATACTGTTCATCCCAGTTAGACACCTCAACATGTGAATGTGTGACAAAAATCTGTTCCTGTTTAGAAAATCTATCACTTTTGGTATATTTATTAAAGTAGACAAAAAGAAGATCTAACATAATAATAACATGTCTCAAATTATAGTATGTGTGTTACCCATTTCAAATTACTCTTTTATCAAAATTTTAAAATAGGTAATAGCATATCTACGTAGAATAAGACACCATACTATGCTATTGTATTTATATCGTATAAATCTTTACTGCTCAATACCATTTTAAGCTCTTCATGTCTTTCGTATTAGCCAATCAGATTCATACTTAGTGATCGGAAGAAACACTAAATCGTAAAGCTATTGGCTACTTTTCAAAATCAGGGCCAATAGAATTAAAAGTTAGTGATCGGAGTGCCCCCCAGACTTGTCAGCCAGGCCAGAATTGGATCCACTTTGGCAATTTTCGGGCTTTTATTGTTCCTTAGAAATTGCTTGCTGTCTGTCAAATTTATCAAGCTCCGGTACGATGCTACCGCCATCTTCATCCAATCAAACAATTTCATTAGGTAATGAATATTGGGTAGCAAATGTTACAAGTATAAAAATTGGGCTTGCTGCGGCACTTTTCCCTTTATTTTCAGAAAATGTCGGATATTATTGTTAAACCCATTGATCAAAGTTACGCTCAAGTTCTTTCTGATTTGGGTAGAAGATTATTTGCAGATACATTTTCAGCAGAAAATGATCCTGCTAATATCGAAGCGTTTTTAAACGATGCCTATACTTTAGAGCACCAGCAAAGAGAGTTAAATGATGCCAGCATGCACTCATTTATGGCGTTTGACAAGGATACTCCTATTGGATTTGCCCAATTAAGAGAGAACAAGGATGTCTATGATTTTGTTGGCGACAAGGAAGCTATTGAATTACAGCGTATTTACGTCGATAAAGCTTATGCAGGTAAGGGCATCGGTAAGGCTCTTTATAATGCCTGTCTTCAAAAAGCCAATGAGCTTAACAAAAAGACCATGTGGCTCGGTGTCTGGGAGTTTAACCCTGTTGCTATCAAGTTTTATGAACGCCAAGGATTCTACAAGGTCGGCTCTCATATTTTTAAGGTGGGAGAGCAAGAGGACACTGATCACGTTATGGTCAAGAAGTTATAAATGTGTGGTGCATATAGATTTTTACGCAATAAAAAGTTAAAGCTTGGTTTATTCAGCTGCAAATATTACAAATCACTTTTCCCACCAATTTTTCCTTTTTTTTTTTTAAAAAAAAAAAACTTGTTCAATGACAGAGGTACTTGCAAACATTCCAAAGTTTTCTCAATTGTCTTCAAGAGTATGGAGAGTTCTTGGTTTGAATCCGGGAAAATTCACTCTTCAAGGTAAATTGAGGTCGGAAGCGAATGACTATACTCTAACTTCTTAAAAAAAAAAAAAAAAAAATGCAGGCACAAACACGTATCTTTTAGGAGCAGGTGCACAAAAAATTCTGTTAGATTGTGGGGAAGGCAAAGCCGAATATTTGGGGCTCTTGGAAACATCTATTCAAGACACACATCCTGATGCTTATATCTCTGATATCATCATCAGTCATGGACACGGTGATCATTGGGGAGGATTGAACGATATTTTAAATTCAACTAGACTCAACCCTCATAAAAATATAAAGGTGCATAAGTTTCCTTTGCCTCTTGGGTGTCACATGGATCATTTAGATCGTTTTCCGAAGGACATTCAGGTCAATGATTTGACGGACAATCAAATATTTAAGGCACAAGACGTTACTTTAAAAGTCGTGTATACTCCAGGACATACAAAGGATCATTGCACATTTTGGTTAGATGAAGAGAAAAGTATCTTTACTGCTGACTGTGTTCTTGGGCAAGGAACTGCTGTTTTTGAAGATCTCTCGGAATACATTGATGGTCTTTCAAAATTAGTCACACTAAAACCCACTCAGCTTTATCCTGGTCATGGCCCATTGATCGAAAATGGTATCGAAAAGATCAAGGAATATATTCATCATCGTTTGGAGAGAGAAAACCAAATTATCCAGTTATTCACTAGCACAAAACACAGTTGGACACCCATGGGAATTGTTGAGGAATTGTATAAAGATTACCCTGAATCACTTCATCTACCTGCTGCCAGAGGCATTGTACTGCATTTACAAAAATTACAGAGAGATGGCAAAGTTGATACACCCGAGAAAATTGAATTTTCTTTTGAAAACTTTAGTCGAATCCTAAGCAGTCAATGGCACTGGATACAGAAGAACAGCCTATAGTTTATTTATTTATATTTAAAAATAAAATAAAAAAAGACTATTATGCTAATGCAGTCGGTAATGTTGCTAATACATCATCGGCTTTTAACATGTATACATGGATTCTTTCATTGGCAGCACAGCTCCAGAATAAAGACTTGAAGACAGCCTTATTTTTTTTACCTTCTCTAGGTAAATATTCATCCCATCTACCCAAAAATTTCACAGGTACACCGTGCATCACACGTTGTACGGTTTGTGCTGTTTTGATATGAATAATCTCTATGGTTTCTTGACCAAATCCTACTACACACCAATCATTGATGTTACTGTCTAATTGAATGAACTCTATATGCGTGGGCACTTCAGACCATTTATAGACTTGTGTAGAGAATAAAGAACCACTTAAATCAATCATATAACTTTGTTTTAAAAGCGTTGCAAAAAATAACTGAGGAGCAGCAGCTGAAGGTAAAGCCACTGGGTCAGGTGGAGCGGAAGAAGGTAATGATGTGATGACGGTTGAATAGGAAGGCGGGATAGAGTATTCAGTGGTCAAGGTTGTGGCAGGAAGTGTGTCAGGATAAAAAGGCAATTGAATAAGTGAGGTCCATTGGATAGGAGGTACAGAAAGACTGGCCGGCAGTGTTGGATATGTATTGGATGGATCGTTTTGTTCTGCTTGATATCTAACAAATAATGAAGTGGACATTGAGCTAGAGGTGGGTATAGGTGAATTGGGTGAACGAGGTGAAGCCAGTTGATGTTCATATTGTTCTCTCACCCAAGTGGTTTGATAAATTCTCTCTAAAATAGGATCGATTGGTACAGTCGTTACTTTACTATCTCTTAATTCGATGGCAGTGGCTTCACTGGCAAAGACCACCAAAATATGTCGTAGAGTACTTCTGTCATCTGCAAAAGAAATACATTTGGATTCTGTTGGAATCCAAAAGACTTTCAAGCGATAAAAGGGTCTTAATGGATGATCGCGCTTTCTTTGCCATAAAACAATTTTATCACGATGTCGGATTGCAGCAAAGACGTATGTACTTGTTTGGTAAGTTTGAATAGCCAATGCGTCTTTGGATTCGGGTAACTTGTAATACAAGCTTTGTAAAGTAATACTGTTCACCACATAATAAGGCTTTGTCAAACCCGACAATGTCAGCTGATCCACTAAAGTGACATGATTTGAGGATGGCGCCTTGTTTGTAGAACGTACAGTGGTGGGTGGAGGAGAATCTTCGGATGAATCATCGTCCCGTACTTTGCCTGATAATGAGGCTACACTTTCCCAGCATTTTAAGGTGGGCACTTCATGCGATGGATTCTTTCGGGTGTCCCAATCCAATGAAAGTACACCATAAATTAATCGTAACAATCCATCATAGGAATAACATCTCACTTGTTTATATCGACCTGCCAGGATTAAGACCACTCTACATGACTCAATGGCTGTCATGACTCTGGCCCTGATCCAGATAATGGTCTTGGGCTTGGCTTCCAAGTTTTGTAAATCCACTAATTGTATCCCGTCGTGATAACCTAATAAGAGAAACCGGTCTTCCAGCACACAGCAACATTCGTACGGTGTTGATTGCCAATTGTCAGAGCAAGAGGCAATCAGTCGAAGTTGAAGTGATGACACATTGGAGGGCTAACCAGATATTTTTTTTTTTTTTAAAAAAAAAAGGAAATGTGACAGATGGGCTAACCATAAACTTACTGGATTAATGTGTTGAATTGTTTCTTCTGCCAATCTACTCAAGACAAGATTATTGGGAAGTCGTATAGGGTGAGGAGGATATTCATCAGAGTAGGGAGGTGGTGGAGGCCCAGACAAAGAGTCTGGCCTTGTCTTTTGCAGGGTCAAAGGAACATCATTTGGCATCTTTTTTTTTTTTTTTGTAGGTTAACAGAAAGAAGAACAAAAAAAAAAGTCAATCAATTGTTCAAGCTCAGTGTTTTACACAAACAAAAAAATAAAGGGGGAAACACATTTGTTTAATTATAGATTGGCTGGCACGTTTTTTATTTTATTTTTTTATTTATTTATTATTGCCATCGGCTAGGTTTCTGTTGTTGTGTAGCTCTTTGGAAGTTTATAGGCTCTCTGTTGGCACTTGAGGCGTCTCTATCGCCTCTACCTCCACCGTTACCGCCTCTTCCACCTCTTCCACCTCTACCACGTCCTCCTCCTCCTCTGCCTCCTCTTCGGTTGGATCTGGCATCTTTAAACCTTGGGTTTTTCATGGCTAAACTTAATAAATCGGGTGGCACCACTTGACCCGATGTTTCCAGGTGTCTTACCAATTCGCCAGCAAATCTGTCTTCTTTTTGTGTGATTAATGTATACGCTGTACCTTTTTCGCCCGCACGCCCTGTACGACCCACACGATGTGTATGAGAATCAATATCACGAGCAACGTCAAAGTTAATGACGTTTTTAACAGATTTAATATCTAATCCTCGGGCAGCAACATCAGTCGAAACAAGCACTTTAACTTTGTTCGCCTTGAAATCCCGAAGCACCTTTTCACGTTCAAATTGTTGTAAATCACCATGCAAAGCAATACAATCAAACTGAGATTTCAATAAATTGGAAGATAATAAATCAACAGCGTCTTTTCTGCCAACAAAGATAATAACGCTGCCCTCTAGTATTACAATAATATAGAAAAAAAAAAGAATTCATACATACACACACACACACATACACATACATCTTTCTAATTTTTTTTTTTTTTCTCCGTTTGGAAAACTTACCTGAGCAAAATCCAGCTAATTTTCGGATAAGCCAGTCCCATTTCATTTCTTCTTCGTCAAACACTTGAACAATTTGTGTGATATCTTCATTGGCCTGTCCTGTGGTTCCAACATTGACACGAATCGGATCGGTGGTGACACTGCGTGCTAAAAATTCTATACGTTTTTGAAAAGTTGCACTGAAAAGCAACGCTTTAAAGAGGAGATCATGTAAGCATCGTCATGGTACTGTAGTTAGTAAACTAAATTTTTTTTTTTCAAAACATACTTTGTCTATCTGGTCGAATGTTATCACAAACAGATCGAACTTGAGGCTCTATAATCAATAAAGTATCAATATCATCTGTAGCATTTTTCTTTTATACCTTCTTTTTTTTTTTTACGGACCAAAACCAAGATCAAACATGCGATCTGCCTCATCGAGCACAAGATAACTAACACGTCTCAAGTTAGTAGCCTTCATCTTGATCATATCGATAAGACGACCAGGTGTTGCCACAAGTATTTCTACAGTGCCACTACGAAGGTCTTTAAATTGTTCTAATTTTGAAGCACCACCATAGACTGCAGCGACCCTATAATAAACTTTTTTCTTTAGTTTGCCGAATTACAAATAATAAATGTTGATTAAAAAAAAAATTACTTGAGCCCATAAGCCTTTGCAAACTTTCTTGTTTCTTGATAAATTTGTACAGCCAATTCGCGAGTAGGAGCCAACACCAAGCCAATAGGACCATCGCCCTTCACCAGTTCTTCCTGGTCCATAATATGAACCAACATTGGCAAGACGAACGCAGCGGTTTTACCGGATCCTGTCTTTGCAATGCCAATGATATCACGGCCTTCCAAAGCAATGGGAATAGCCTGTCTTTGAATGGCGGATGGTTCGGTATATCCTGCTTTAATAATACCGCTTAATAAATCTTCATCAAAACCGAAATGAGCAAACGATAGGCATGGTTTAGCAATACTGTGACCGGTGACATGCAGACCAAGCTCCTTTCGAATTTCCTCAACTCGTTTATCGTCTAATGCCGCAATATCCTCATGCTCCTCATAAAAATTCTTTTCGATCTCTGGGTAACTAATCGTATCGTGATCTACACGCGCTAAAGGCTCAATTTCTTTCTTTACAGGTGCAGAAGCATTGATTTCGTTGTCTGAGTCGTATCCCCCGTCCAGACGTGCATCCACTGCTGCAGCTGTGGCGTATACTTCATCGTCTGAATTAGCATTCTAAAATATAAGATGTATCAGTATAATTATATGTATATTTAGGTTTTTGTTTAATTACCTCGTCCCTCTCAGGCATGGGTTGGTTTGAGGCACCCACACTGACCCCCTTTTCCTTCATATGTCGCACATAACTTTCAAGATCATCTTCTTCCTCAATATCATCTCTACGTATCTACGTATAACTTTGATCAACATCACAAGAAAAAAAAAATATGTGTGTGTTTCTTTTACTTTAGGTTCTGCCTTTGCACTTTTGGCCTTCTCACTAATATCTGCCATGAATGCGTCCAAGGGATCTTCTTGATCCTCGTCCAGGTCTGCCTTTTTTATTATCTCTTTGGCTATTTCCGTTGTATTAGATACGAATGATAAAATAACCCACTGCCTCCCCCCGCGTCGTTTGTATAAAAAAAAAAAGAGGCTTACCGATGCCAGCACTGGCTAAAAGTTCGTCTTCATCGTCAAAGGTAGCAACGGATCGAGTCTTTTTAGAAGCATCTTCAACTAAAGTTTCCTGGGCTTTTCTTTTAGGAGCTTCAGAGGAAACTTTTTTGGAAGGAAATCCAAAACTGAATTTCTTGGGTCCACCTTTATTTTGTAACGACATTTTGCGATAAAAAAAATAAAAATAAAAATTAAGTTTTTTTTTTTTTGGGCCTAGCATAGTGACTTTAACTAGCGCCCAATCAAATCAATTTACTTTCCCCCCCCCACCCCTTTCATTTAGCTAAAAAAAAAAAGTTTTCTTTTTTACTTTGGCTCCAAAGAATTACAAAAGAGTACCTTACAGGTTGAGCTTCCTTAGGTACAGTTTTACTGCTAGCAACTGTCATGGTTAACATGGCAACGCGAAAATCAGTTTACCCCCTCATGTTTAATGACTCAAAAAATACCCACTGCTTATTATACTAACATGACCCGTCTATAGTTATTCCAAACGTAGAAACGAAAACTATGAAGGACTTTGCACATTGTCTTTTAATGGAAATGCAAGGCCAGACTCTTCTCCAGGTACATGCCATTTTTCCCAACATGACTGAGCTTGGCCTTAACTTGGACAGTGACTCCATGGCTCTCCAACCTTCTATGCAAAAACTTTTCGTTGACAAGTTGTTTTTGCCTGCTTGTAAGGTCGTTCTCCCGGAGAGCGTTTATAACCGCTGTGGAGGATCTTATGCTGAGTCTGTCTCCCGTGGGTTGTTTAAGTCACGCGCCAATAATTCAATTCCTTCAAACTCTTTGTCCGCTGTGGTGGCAATAATGCGTGAGTTGGTCCGTGAGGACCAATCCTTGGCCATGTTCCGCCATTTTCGGTTCAAAATGACATCTTTCGGGTTCAAGGCGCCTTTTGATGGTGACAATTATTCCGATATACTGCCGAACATGTTGGATTGGAGTAGATTAAGTCCCAACAAGGTCAAAGTCGACGTTGGGGTGAACTTTTTTGTTCGTGGTGCCGGGCCACTTGGTCCACTTAAATTGGTAACTTTCCTGAAGGAGGAGTTCGTAACGTTTGCTGGGGAGCTGGTGGGTGGAGACACGACGGTGTCAAAGCCTATGGACATGGGTCTTGGTCGGTTCAGAGGCCTAGAAGGCAAAAATAAATCCCCTGGTGTTGGTGAGGCCTCAAAGGTCATTTTTTACAATGACATCAAGGCACCCTTTTCCATGCAGGAACCTGGGTTTAATGGCTCTGTTGCGGATGAGTGGTCTCCGGCAAAGACTCGAAGTACCGTTTCTCACACGGATGGACATTATATGTCTAAGAGAGTAAGTCTTTGTATTATCCTTAAATATCTTGTTCTAACTTATATGTTTTTATGCAGAAACGGTATCAGAGTCGAATGTCGGAGCACCACTCCACCCAATTTACCATGCGCTTGGAGGTTCGCGTTGTGGCTGGCGACGTTGGTTTTGGTCTTTTGGCCAGCTTGGAAGGCAAAATTCGGTAAGAATTAAAGATAAATGGAAGACATAATTTAGATATTGACTTTTATTTTTTTTCTTTAGTGCATTGTATGACATGGGTGCCTTTGTTCACGTGCAAAACGTTGCATACTTTGCCTACGCTGACCACATTTTGCGGTACACGTATCAAGTAATTACGTCCAATTGTGATAGTCTGCAACTGCATGATGTTTCTGGTCTGGCCTTGGCCGTTTTTTTCATGAACAGTCTGTTCCACCCTGGGAACGCTTCTTCCACGTGCTCCAAGAACTTTGTGAAAGATTACCGTTGTAGCCAGAACCGTCTGTGCTTCCTGCCAGGATCTTTTTCGTTTGATAACAATCGTATTAAATTTAACCATTCGTTTGACCTGACCAGAATGAGAAAGATGTTTCCTGGTAACAAAATTATACGCACTATGACCATAGATGGTGACCGCGTTCTGGACGACTTGGAAAGAATGGCTGCCGCGGAGGATGTGAATCCCGCCGAAATCAATTCTATGCATGAAATGGCACTTAACAACACGGTAAGCTACACGGCTTCTCTGGGCCCATTGACCTTCCCTCTTTCTTTGCGTTTTTCGAGCGTTCGTGCCAAAAAGTATGGTGTTCCGGCAACTTGGTTTGTCAAACCAAGTTGTCCCAATGTATGACGTGGGAAATGCGAATACGGTCCGCTACGCCGAAAAGACTCGTCAACTTTTTCATCAGCTATGGTCTTGGCCCGGAATCCGCTGTCCGCTTTTTGGAATTGTTCTTCGAGGAGTTTTTTTTTTTTTCTCTGGCTCCCGTGCTGTGTTCCTGGAGCTGTACTTAAATATTGATATCAGTTGGAGATCCCTTCGACATTTCCATTGTGTCCTCCTGGCGGCATCGGTGTATATTCTCGAATATGTGCCGATGTCGTGCCCTACCAAGATGTTCCGTCGTACATCGCCAACAACCATCGCATCGAGAAAAGTATCTTGGTTCTTAGAACCAAAGGACGTTTCGGTACTACGCTTGGTTTATCCTTCATTTTGATTACATGCTTCTTCTTTTTTTTAATAAAATATATATATTTTTTTTTTTGCTTTGTGCCTTTTGATTTTCCTCTTTTTTTTTTTTGATTTTATAATTATGGGGCGGGAATAAGTCGAGTTTAAAAAGCCTTGTTTTGCTCCAGTTGTAAAGCTTCTTCTTCTTCAAAAAAAAAAAAAAAAATGATGCAAGTGGGACTTTGTAAAGAGTGTCGCTTTTTGATTGTCATTATTCTTCTATACATCTAAAAATTTTACATTTATTCAAGCCATAGAATAGTTGCAACTCTTTTAGAAATCAAAAAAACGTCTGGTTTCCCCCCCCCCATCGAAAGTCGGTCATTTAAAAAATAAACTATAAATTAAACAATGAGTGGGGTATGCAACCTGTTGTTCTGTTCCCCACCCCCCCTTTTTTTAAAAAAAAAAAATTCAATGAATGTGTTGGTATATGATGATCTCGGTGCTTCTCCTAATTCCGTTAAACACACAGTCAACACATTAAAGGCCTTGTTAGGTCATGCCTATGACATTATACAAATCGATCGTACGGTACTTCAATCGGAACCTTGGGAGGTCCATTGTGCCATGCTCGTCATGCCGGGAGGAAGAGACATGCCTTATTGTCAAGCTCTTGATGGAGCACCCAATACCCGTATACGAAACTTTGTCGGAGGTGGGGGTATCTATTTAGGCATTTGTGCTGGTGCCTATTATGGCTCACAACACATCGAATTTGAAAAGGGTCGCGCATTCATGGAAATCATTCAGTCTCGTGAATTAGGCTTTTATCCGGGTCTCTCTCGAGGAACAACCTATCCTGGATTTATTTACAATAGTGAAAGTGGAGCTCAATCCGTCACTGTGGTGTTGGAAGGACCTGAAGATTTGCCACGAGAGATCAACATGTATTATAATGGGGGTGGGTATTTTGTGGAACCTGAGAAATATGAAAATGTCACGGTCCTGGGTCGATACAAGACACCCAGTGTACTTTGTAAAGAACCGAAAGGTCCTGCTGCTATCGTTCAATGTAAAGTGGGGAAAGGAAATGCGATTTTAATTGGAACACATCCAGAGTACGATATTTCATCACAAGATATGTTGCTCACGGATGACAATGTCAGTGTTACACTAAAAAGCATTGTTCATGATTTGATCTTATCAGAGAAAGACCGAAGATCTTTCCTGGCTTCTCTATTTGCTCGTATTGGGCTCCATGTACGGATGCATGAAGAACCGGTGGTACCCCATGTGACACCACTTTATTTAGCAGGCTTGACAAAGGAATGGGTACAAAAACCTGTTTCTCACTTGTTGCGAATTTCGGATCCCATCACACATTTACTTGAGGACAAACATGATATCTTTCATATGTCTACTATCGAAGATCCACCGAGTGAAAAAGTTAAATTGCTCAATGTATGTCGATTAAAAGAAGAAAAGCCTTCCTTGGTTGAAATCATTTATCCACGATCCATCGATGCAAAAGAACCCATCTACCCATCACTATCACATACACCTTGTTTCGATATGAAGGTCTATTTTCAACATTTGGTTCAAAAACGAACGCTTGAATGGGGAGGAGGTGCGTGGTTAAGATTTGGAAATGGTATTCTGTATGCTCAAGTCATGGAGAGTACCCAATCTTTGATGGACAAGTAAAGTATAAAAGACGTTCTCTTGATTCAATGTATTGATGTCTACCTTTCTTCTTCTTCTTCTTCTCACTTGCGCGCGCGCGTCATAGAAATTTTAAGTTCTCGCAAGCTTTACCGTCGGGTTTTATAACACTTGCAACCAACCAGATTGCAGGTAGAGGGAGAGGTAGAAATGGTTGGATATCTCAGTCAGGTGCACTTCAATTTAGTTTTATTATGAGACACCACATCAAGTTACGACATGCTTCTGTGGTATTTATTCAGTATATGATTGCATTGGCCGTTGTGGAAAGTATAAGAGAAAGGTCTGGTGGGTATGAAAATATTCCACTCAGGTTGAAATGGCCCAATGATATATATGTAGAAACAAAGGATGGACTCAAGAAAGTAGGAGGGTTACTTATCAATTCAACTTTTGTGGATGATGAATTTGTCCTGGTCATTGGTATATACATGTAGTCTATAGATGGAAAGCCTTCCTAGATGGTCTAATCGTGTTATTTTGACAATATTTAGGCTGCGGTATTAATTTGTCGAATCGTGAGCCCACTGTATCGATCAATGATGTGATTGAGACACATGGCTTGAGTAGACTCTCTGTAGAAGATGTTTTAGCAGGCATCCTTGTGAAATTTGAAATCTATTATACCGAATTTTGTGAAAAGGGAATGGGAGCTTGGTTTCTAAACAAATATTATGAACGTTGGTTACACAGGTAAAAAAAAATGAAGGAGACAGATAAAAATTCTGTGTAGTCAATCCAATCTTTTTAACACATTTTTTTTTTTTTTGGGTTAGTGATGCTGTGGTTACTTTGACAACGCATAATAATGAAAGTGTCAAGATTATCGGCATCACGTCAGATTATGGTATGCTTAAAGTAGAGAGTTTGGATCGACGGGGGAAAATCTACGGTCTTTTACCAGATGGAAATAGCTTTGACATGATGAATGGGCTTTTAGTGCAAAAGAAATAAAAATTCAAAAATGTCATTTAATTTGTACTTGTTTTTTTTTTTACTCTCTTTTCCTACTTTTTTCTCTTACATATCGACGACAGCATCTATATAACAGTTCCTCTGCCTCTTTTTTTTTTAAAACATAAAAAGTGTGTGAGAAATTTTATTCATCATATAAACAAAACGAAGATTATGTCAGATCATATAAACAAACCCAAGTTTACATCAGTATCAGCTCATTCATAATAAAATGGACGCGTATTACCTCTTATTCCAACAAGATGTTAGGCATGTATTCATAACCAGTGATATGTAAATAAATAAAAAAAAATTTAGTATCAACATCACCTCTCGTCTACGATGAAGCTATAGAATAAACCGCGTTCAAAAGCCAAATAATCCTTCCGCCCTCATTTTAGCCCAAAGAGATTTCATGCATCTAGGGTGGTACGAGGGCTGATCGCTAGTCAAAAAAAAAAAGGTTTAAATGATGCTGTTTTTTTTTTCTGACACTCCTCCCTTCCTTTACCATCTAATCAAGCAAGAACAAGATGAGATACGAAGAAAACTATAAAACCATTCCAGAAAGCAGAGAAGCTCACGCAGCCGAATTAAAAAATATATATGAAATCATCAAGATGCGACCTTGTTGGGGATATGAAGACCCAGACAACTATCATAAACGCTTTTTATTCCTCGTTTTATATCGAGCTGATAGACAAACCCTTGTAGCAAACAACCAAAGTAGCGGTGAAAACAGGATGGGTTTCAAAAAACCCACTGCTGTAAGTACAGTAAGAAGCTCCAAAGCAACACCCGTAAGAAGCCCAAAAGCAGTAGTATACACAAAAGCTGAAAAGCAAAAAACTGTCAAGTGTATGAAACGCTCTCCAAAGGAGGAAAGAGATGCCTGTGTATGTCCTAAAAAACGTATCATGGAGGAGGAGGAGGAAGAAGAACCTTCAAGTACATCTTACCGTAAATATAAAAGAAGTAACACATCTGGACAAAGTCCATCTTTTAAAAGGGCTAAACTTGATTCCGATGATGTCGCAATCAAGTATGCTGTAAGCAAGCTCCATGTTTAAACACATGGGAAAGTTAATATGAAAAAGGATGAACCACTAGCATCTCTTCTGTTATGAGTTTGATTCTTTTTCTATTATTATTACTATTATTAAAGAATGTACCTTCATTTGTATGAGTACACTTTTTTTTTAAAAAAAAAAAAAAAGAAAAAAAAATTGTTACTGTTTGTATAAACAATTATGTCAAAATGTTGAGATAAATATTTAAATCATCACGTAATAAGGAACTCTGTGCAAAAAAAAAAAAAAAAAAAGTCGCACATACAGCGTAGACTCTTTTTGCACCATCTCCCATATCAAGACCCATTTATAAGTCATTGAAAGATGATGTTGAGCTTGTGCTTTTTGAGACTTGGTAGCTGGTGTTATCTTACTTAGATAGTCTTATTTTTTACTGTGCTGCAGTAAAGCCGCACTACAGAAGGTAAAACGCTCTTCTTGGGAGAAGCGTACCGCGCAGCTAAAAAAGAGAGAGAGAGAGAATAGTTCTCAATTATGCCATGAATATAAATATGTGTAAAAAAAAAAAAAGAAGATTTACATTGAATTTTGCGCAGGTCAATCTCAAGACATTATATATAATGTACTTTTGTGCTCTGTGAAACTCTATCTAGTTCACCTTTTTGAACACACCAGATGATCGTTTTTAAATAAGGAGGGTGAAAATTAAACCAAGGGATAACATGACTTTTTACCTATCTTGAGGCCCATTTATTAAATTGTTTCAGGCTTTTATGGAACAAACCATTACAAGGAACTTTTTTACTCCCTTTTTTTTTTTCTGCAGATACCGCTGAAATAAAAAATAAAAATGGATGACTTTATATGTCATACCACAGAAAATGATTCTAAAAAAAATAAAAGATGATTCTCCTGTCAATAGAAGCATTGGGGGGTAGACTAACAGCCGAGTTGCTGTCTTAGGGGGGGGGGGGTTCTAGAAACACTACAAAAAAAAAAAAAGTATTTAGTTCTAAATTTTTTTTATCGTACGACACGCACATACAATTTCACACACACACAGGTCTTGTGAAAAGCGCAGTAAAAACATATTTATAAACTGTTTAGTTATTAATAAACTAAAATTAAGAGCTTTTTGATATATCATGTCTTTTTTATTATTTCGTAAAACCCAAAAAAAAAAAAAAAAAAAAAATTGATAATGCACAGCCTCATCCCATTCGACTTATTAATAGATGACACTTGTTTGTTTTTGTGTTTTTTTAATAAATGAGTAATTTTATCGGATGAGCACAGCATGTTATGCATGAAACAATGCATCCTATATAAAAAAAAAATACAGCCGCACGCCTTATTATACCGGTTTGATGATGATGGGTCGTAATTGTACATGCCATTTCTCTTTGGATGTGATACAGTCGAATTTAACAGTCAGCCATTGTCACACACACACGTACATTTACATTCATGCAAAAAGAAAAAGAGAAAGAGAGATACGCGTACACTTATTTATTTTTAAAGAGTGATATGTACAACTTCAACTGGAACAAGATCTGACTTTCGAGATCTTTTAGCTTTTGTTGGATGCCTACCAAAGAAACGTTTTGAAGAACCCAATTTTTTCAAGGTAGATTCATCTTCGTCACTACTTGAGGTATCTTCACTTTCAATGACGATAGCGTTATAATCCTCGTCCATGTAGGTTTGACTTTGATCATCGTCCAAGAGTTCAATGACAGAACGTTTCAACAATGAAGGAAACCAATGGTATTCGACATCGGATTCTGATTCTTCCCCTAAATCGTCGTCTTCCTCTTCTTCTGATTCCATGAGCGTAAAGAAATCAAATGGAGTTAAACGATCTTCGTCCAAGATCTGATAGCGACTGGTGGAAGGTAAAGTGTCAGTCGCTTCCCTTTCGGTGATTTCACGTACAACTAAGGAATCACTGTGGCTTCCGCCTCGGGTGGTGGTCGTCGTGGTGGTGGTGTAACCTCCAACCGTCGTAGATGTTTGTTCAAAAGAGGAATAATGATAGCTCATATCTATTTTAGTTGTGTTATTTTTTTACAAAGAGAGAGAGAGATGTATATATAAAAAAAAAGATTGTTTCTGAACCAGAGTTAGTGCATGGGGAAAAAAAAAAAGACTAGCAAAAAGTCCGGAACCAATATTTTTTTTTTATTTGACGTCATGCAAGAATTGACAATTCATTGTCATTGACTTGTGTGTGTAACCACAGAAAAAAAAAAGGGTGGATAGCAATTCGATTTGGAATGGTAAGTGAGTAGGGCGAAATGATTAAACGCCCAGTAGGAGAGGGGGGGAGTTTATACAATTTTTTTTTGTTTCCGTTGATCGAGGAGGCAAGTGCATAAGCAATTCAAAAAAAAAGGGGGGGGGGAGAGAGTATAATACACTCTATTAAAAAAAGGTGAATTATACACCCTAGTTCTGCATTTGTCTGAAATAGTCCAAGACAGTTCTTTTGTAATTATAGTCATCAAACTATCTAAGCCGAGCTTATTTCCACCCAACAACAACAAAAAGAGGTCATTCCCCAATTAAACTCCTGCGCCAAACTCTCTTTTTTTTTTTTGTAGGATTAGTATAAGAATTGGGAGTGTTGCATTTTTTCCTTAAATTTTTTTTTGCAGTCGCCTTTTTCCTAAACAGCATGTCGGAAACTATTCAAAAAAGATAAAAAAAAAAAAAAATCTCCTTGGTGATGATCCCAATAGATGCATTTCTCCCTTTTAAGTCCCACAAAGCACTACTGCAATGCTCATTTTACGGTTTGTTTGTAATTTGCAGAAGAGGGGGGGTTTAAAATAGTTTTTTTTTTTTTTTTGTTGTCACTTCTTAATCAAAATAAAAAAAAAGAGACTAGACTTTTAATAGAAGGTAGTTACACATAAAAGAGGGTTGCACGGATCACGGAATAAATTGGGGTTTTTTTTCTTATATTAGGAAACTCCGGGAAAATCCAGAGTAAGGATCGCCCAAACGGAAAGAGAGAGAAGGATACAATTGATATAAAAAAGAGAGAGTGTGAGTTTATTATTTTTTAATAGGGATAAATGAAAAAAGTAGGATCAGATTAGGAAAAGAAGAAATAGTATAATAATAACTGTGATGTTTGTATACATATGTAGGGACATATATATAATTAGGGTATGGGGGGGGGCTTTTTTTTGTTTTTTTTTTTTAAATAAAAGTGTATAGTAAATACAAAAATAAAAAAAAAAAAAATTAATTGATTCTACCAATGGGTAAAGTAAAGTAAGAAGATTCTTTGGTCAATAAACCTGACAGGGCATTATACCAAGCAATGAAAGCGGTAATGACACCCAAGGCACCACCGGCCACTTGACAAGGAATGGATTCGTTGAGCTTACCAGCAGTCAACATAATAAAGGTGATGAACAAGAAAAAGAAGAGTGAAATAAGACCGACATTGGAACGATGAGAAGCAATCAACATGATACCAGTGAAAATCGTCCAACCTAACAAGTAATAACCCAATGATTTTTCCAAAATGGCAGTGTCGCCTTTGTAACTACCAGTGATATTGGCACCAGGAATAAAGATCATACCAAAGGACAACCAGAAACCACCATAGGAAGAGAAGGCAGTAGCACCAAATGTGTTACCTGTCTTGAACTCCCACATACCAGCCAAGAGCTACATAATAATAAATATGAGTTTAGTATATATATATATTTAAAATGTCTTTTTTTGTCAGTAAAAAGGTACCTGAACAAGACCACCATAGAAAAAGGCAAGGCCAGTAACGACACCATGAGGACTGGTGGCAGGTAAACCGGCACCAGCATTATGAAGTGACAAGACAAAGGTGGTCAAAGCGAAACCACAAAGACCCAAGGGACCAGGGTTAGCAATGGTGGGAGCAGCTACAATAGGAGGAGGTGAGCTGTGAGTAACTTGGTACTTGGATTCAACATCTTGGTGTTCAGACATATTAGAAGTTATTAATTGGGAACTGATATAAAATAATAAAGATAATAAAAAAAGAAATGTGGGGAATGGAAATTATGAACTATTTATACTAAAATATTTTTTTTTTTGATGCGCGAGTGGAGAATCAATTATTTTGGTTGGTTACCCATAGGGAGAGAGCACAACTTTATATTTTTGTACAATGTGGGAATTTTTGAAAGAAATCCTCCCCCCTCTCCCCTTTGGAGAAGTAATGTTTCCTCCTAAATCTGTAAGTGACAACAAATCGGGTCATTTGATTGGATAACACTTTGGACGGAGGCACTACCATAAGTGGTTCCCCTCCCGACCTATTTGGGATATTTCAAGTCCATTCGAATATAGTATTATATTAAACAACCAGTCAGCTTCCGTGTGAATGGTTCTTGTTTTTATTATGATGGGAAAAAATGCTTATATAATAAACAATACAGAAAAAAAGGACAAAAAAAATTAGTGCTTCAGATCTAGATCCAATGTCAACAAAAGATAACCGCGGACGTATTCCCTTGTCTGGTTTAAAATTACTTAAAATCAAGCTTTTATTATTTCAATAGTTTTTGACAATAGTTTTTCAAAAAAAAAAAGAACGGGGTTTGTGTGACCTCAACAAGTTTTTTTAGGTCTCTGTGGGTAAATCCCCACACTTTTTTTTTTTTCGGTGTGTGTATGATTGTCCCATGGCAGATGGGGCGATAAAAAAAAAGTGTGTGTATGTGTAATTCAGGTCCGAGGTGTCACATTTTCCGATGAGTATTTCCGCTTCTTCGCCCTCCTTTTTTTTTTCTTTACGCGTATGTGAATGTTTGTGTGTGCGACTTCATTGCGGAGAAAGGCATAATTTGTTCCAGTGTTACACTCACTTTTTTTTTTTTCTTTTTTTCTTCCCCGCATTTTTTTTTTTTTTTTTTTTTTTTTTTTTTTTAATAAACATCAAAAAAAGAGAATGTACATTGTT
The DNA here is from genome assembly GCF_025094135.1 of Mucor mucedo. Lineage (NCBI taxonomy): Eukaryota > Fungi > Mucoromycota > Mucoromycetes > Mucorales > Mucoraceae > Mucor > Mucor mucedo. The sequence continues at coordinate 120,376 of NW_026252334.1, read as the reverse complement.
TCCATTTATTTTTTATTGGTGGTGAAAAAAGGTCATCGTCTGTTTCTACCAGACAAGACCACCTTGGAATTCCATACAAGCTAAACCTTCTTTATAAATGTCATAATTCTGTAAGGCCCATTCACCTTCCTTATTCATATACACTTTTTCCCCACGTTCAATCTTACTCATATCGATATCACTATTATCATTCATGGCTTCCTTATTGGATTCCCAAATATTAGCGTGCTCCTGATGGCATGTAAATCCAGGTTTCACATATACCACTGGGATCTTTTTTGTCCATGTCGCTGTGCAAATAAATTCAATATCCATCCTATTTTTTAGAAAAAAAGGGTTTAGACACACACACACACACACATATATATCTTTTTTAAACTTACCATGCAACACCTCCTGCTTCTCTGTAACCTCTGGGTACTTTCCAAGTATCACGATGTGCCATGGTAAAATCACCAGCTTGATCAGCCACTTTTAAAATATTCATCGTGGTGGTTTTATCCTTGATATCAGGATCATTTCGACTAGTGACAGTAATGGGAGGAGGTAACTTGTAATTTCCCCAATCTTGGTCTCCAAGTTTACAGCTGTCATAAATCACTTCATCGCTAGGGAAAGCGTCTAATCTCACAATAGAAGGTGGGAAGTTTTCATGACTTTTTTTGAGGTAGAGAGTGTCAGTTTTTTTTTTTTTTTTTTGGATTCCTATCTAAAATAAATACTACTTTCTTACATGTTGTGGGGTGATTGGTGTTGTACATAGATGACACCCTTTTCAAATACTCGTGACATGACTGCATTATGGAAATTATGGGACCAGATATCATCTAATAAAAGGGGAGGAGGAAACAATATCATCAATGGTTAAAATTCCAGCTTTTACAAAGTTCATGGGCTTTTTTTTTTTTTTTTACCTTGATTTGTGCAGACAACAAATTCTCCACGAGCAAAACGAATACCTAAATTCTTACCCTCGAATTCATGAAGCGGTGATTTACCACGATTTTGGATGATCTGATGTAATGAAGGTGGTACAGTGATAATTCTATATTTCAAATACTTTGAACTTCTAAATCTCTACAATAAAAAAAGGGAGGGGGGTTGAATAAGAGTTTCTTTTTTAAAATTGCCCAACCACTTACAAATGCATCAATGACTCGACGACGATCCTCGGGTGGATTCCATTCAACAATGAGTAACTCAATCTTTTCTTTTGTCTTTTCTGCTAAAATATGAGCGGAATCGATAAAATTCTGCAAACGGTGTTGCTGGCCCCTTAAAAAAAAATATATATATATAAAAATAAGATATAAATATATAATGTGTGTGTGTGGGGCAAAATAGTCAAAAAAAAAAAGATCTTTACCCGGCATAATTATCCACTCGAGTCACAATAACAATTGAAAGATATTCGGTAGGTGTTTCTCCCGGGGAAAGACATGATTCCCAGTCGGATTTTGTCATCTCCATGGACTCTACCTTGGCTGTGTTCTCAATAACCGTAGCATCTTGCATGTCGTTTGTGTTCGATGAAGGATGACTACTGTTGGATAATTGAAATATAAAAAAAAGCGAAATAAATGCAAACACCAGTATAACTGGTAATATAACCTTCTTATTACTAGAGGCTAAAAACTTCATTTCAATTCACAATTATAAAAAGTGATGAAAGAAAAGAAAAAAATAATAATTATAAAAAAAAAAAGGGCACTAGCGTTCCCCTCGGCGATTGAATTATTGTATTTTTCTCCTCCCTTTTCTATCTGTTCCATGTATATAGTGAAAACACCATTAACATTGGCAGGTAGAACTATGCCAGTAAAAAGCGTCTTCTTTTTCTTATCCACCGGTGTGTACACAAGTCTATCTCGTGATATGGCCAAGTATTAAGGGAAAACCCACAGCCTATTTTACGCTTAAACCTCAGTGACGTCTCTCCCATTGGCTGATCTACACAGACTATGATAACATTTTTTTTTTTTTTGTGAGTCTATTTTTAGTTTAATGAAGCACAACTCATCTTTTTAGCAGTAAATATAATATATATTCTCTCTTTTCGTCCAGCACTAGTGAGAAAACGTGGAGTAGTTTCTTTATGTACTGCTGCCATGTTTCAAGTGCTTAGAAGGGACATTGTTTGGATATGTTTCGCTGTTGTTGTTTTTGTTGGGTGGAAAATATATATCAAAAGGAACCCTAATCATATCCAATCAGAAATAGTCTTTTCAATCGTCTTTCAGTTATTTCTATTCCCGTGTTAAATGAATACAACTGAAAAAAAAAAACCACAAAAAAAAAGACAATGCTTCTATATATGTATAAATTACGGCAAAAGAAAAATTGTATATGAATGGGTTATTAATTTGGTGATACATTCCACCTTGAACAACCCCAGATTGCTAATTGATAAACTGCAAAGCAAACAAATCTTGGTGTATGTAGATGGATTTTATATAAGTGTGAATGTTAATACTCCCACAGGTAAAATGTAACCGCACTGGGCCTTTTTTTTTTTTTTTTTGTCTGTGTGTGGAATTCACTATCAGCTTATTCCAGACATACGCTTCTCTTTTTTATGAGTGATATAACACATAACCCATCTTTCTGTATCATGACAGAATTTACCCGCATCACAATGTCTAATGATGCGGCACTTCTCTCTCTCTCTTACTAAGCATGACTCCGATTACAGAATGACGACTAAAAGCTAGCGGGGAGCACATGGTTTTGTCGTACATGTCACCATGACTTGTCTTTACTCAGACGCAAGTGGATAATATAGCTGCCAATCTAAATAAACTTTGGATGATTAGAAGCGTCAACTTTAAAAAATATTTTAACTGCATTAAATCTTCCATTGAAGGTGTGTACAAAAAGCACACTAAAAAAAATTGAAGGACATTTTTCGCGTGTAACAACAAGAGTTTTTTTTTTTTTTTTTTAGGAGGTAGGATTTAAAGCCCGTTCATTGTGGTATGTGTGTACGTGTAACCCCGGTAATGCCTCTCTTGTCATCTGAGAGCTTTTTTTTTAAGGTTTTGCTTAGATACGGTTAAAGAAAGAAAAAAGCAGTAGTAAAGTGTGGAAATGAAACCGAACAAAAAAAAAAGACTGTTATCATCCCGGGAGAAAGAAAAGGGGGGGGGGCAAAGAGTGTTTCTCGAATCATCCTTCAAGGAACTGCAGATCGACCGAACGCCCCCCTTAAAAAGTGTTTTCCAAAATGTGTGACTTGTAAAAAAGTGCTTCAGTTTGATCTTTGTTACTTTTTTGTGTGTGATACGTTCTATAATTAAAACTGCGTAGGATTACGTATGATAATTAGAAAAAGGGTCTCTCTCTCTCTCTCTCCCTCTCTTTTTTTTTAAGTTGTAAAGTAGTATGTCTGGTTATTTTAGTAAGTTGCTTTGCGCAAGTTGAAACCTTGGGGGTTATTGCTAAAAAATCAGTTTCTATTTAAATATAATGTTAAAAAGGTGAACTCGGCATTGACCATTCGAATAAAAAGAAGAAAACTTACGATGTTGATCTTGATGCGTTTATGAATCCAGCTTCTGGTTCCTTGTTTGGACAAGGGAGCGACACAAACAGTCATGTTCAACAGTTGATACAAACAGCCAAGTGAGTTAAAAGAGAGAAAAAAAAAAAAGATAGATAAATGATACTGATGAAGCCTTTTTAGCTTTTTTGGCCAATTCCGACAACAGATGCAGACGGGTGAGGATGTGGAGCAGGAACAGTTTCTGGATAATTTAGTGAGTCAATTACTGGAAGAATCTCAAAATAACGCCAAAGGACCACCACCTGCTTCTAAACGATTCATGGACAATTTACCCATTGTAAAAGGCGATACATTGGACAGGTAAAAAAAAAAAGTGTCTGTGGGGGAGGAGGAGCATGAATTTATACAGTAAAAATTGTTTTTCTCTCTCTCTCTCTATTTTAGTGAGGAAAGCTGTATTATTTGTAAAGATAATCTCAGGAGTAGTGAGAGTACTGTCACACGAATGCCATGGTATTTATTTATATAGACGTCCAACTCTATAAAACGTTTCATCCAACTAACATGTGTAAATAAATAACACACTTTTATTATTATTATTAGTGGACACTACTTTGACCGTGATTGCTTACTTCCTTGGTTAGAATTACACCATACATGTCCCATGTGTCGATTTGAAGTGGAGACAGAACATGCGGTAGAAGAAGAAGAGGAAGAAGAACAACGAGGATGGATGTACGGTTAAAATAATTTAGTTTAGTATATTGTTTGTTTACTTGATTACCAAAAGAAAGATATTAAATTCTATCCAATGAATTACTGCTCGTCAATGTAAATAGTCTAGCTATGTTATTCTTGTTGCTGTGATGAGTGATTTTTGGGTGTGTGTGTGTGTGTTGGGGGAGCGCATAAAGTATGTAATGTAATGCTATAAAAAAAAAAAAAAAAAAAAAAAAAAAGAAGAGGCAGTAAAATGTTCAAATATTTATACGCAAAAATATGGAAAGGGGGTTAGTTTTTTTGTAGCGGAATCCAATGCCGAAGGTAAAGAAAAGATTTTAATTTATCCCCCCCAAGACAAGTTCTATTACTGTATACAAACTGCACAATTGACGCGTGCGTGTTAATTTGTTCAAAAGCAGTGTATATTCGGGAATGCGGGATGTTCCGCTTCTCTGTTATTGGGGAGGAATGAAAAAATAAATATATACAATCAGACAAAAAAAAAAAGGTTTGTTTTACCAGTGTCATCAATTAACAAAGAAATAAAAGTAACAGCACAAAAAAAAAAAAGAATCATAAAAACAGGACTTACTTTTTTTATACAAATTGAAATACATTTAGTCACAATACACACACACATAAACACATAAGCACATCGTACATAAATAACGTAGTAATGAAGAAGATTCATATTGTAAATCAGACGGTGGTGCTACACTCTTTCATCTGATCTACCCTCCCCTTCTTTTTCTCAATACACCCCCCCCCCAAAAAAAGATTCATTTTCCCGCCAAAAACCAAAAAAAAAACATTAAAAATCAAGAGCGTCTTTATGGTCTTTTTTTTATAAAGCAAAACAAAAAAACAAAAAAAAAGTCGTATTTATATATCTATTTACACAGATGGATAGATGAAAAAAAAAAAAAAAAATAGCTGTATTTTTATTTGTTATTTTTTTATTTGTTATTATTACATATATATTTCCCTCTAATTTTCTTTTTTTTTTTCTCTCTCTCTCTCCCTCTCTTTTTCTTTTTTAAATCACCTTCTTTCTTGGTATTATATTATACATATTTTTTTCACCTTTTTACTACTCCCCTTGTAATAAAACTATCTCTTTCTCTCTCTTTCTTTTTTTTTTACATTTAAACTCTATTTATTTGTCGCACCAAAAAAAAACATATATATATATACAATGTTACCAGATGAAGACCAAGTATCAAGAATATTTGCTTGTCCCCAGTGTCCAAAAAGTAATATAATTCATATATCTCTTTTATTTTTCTCTTTAACCTTTTTTTTCTTTCTTTTTTTTTTTATTTTTTTTTTTATTTTTTTTTTCTCAGTATTTGCCACCCGTTCTAATTTGTAAGTTTTATCTTTTTCAATATAAAAAATAAAAAAAGAAATGTATCTAAATCATTTCGTTCGTGTAGGAAACGCCACATGGAAAATCCTAATATTCACAATATACCCTATGTCAGAAGTCGTGATCAAAAGCGATGGAAAGGTCATTCTAAAAAAGTGGTGTCTAAAGAAGAAACAACCGAAAGGTATAATTAATTAAAAAAAAATTAAAAAAAAAAGTTTATAATAATCGCATTGACGATCTGATAAATTTCAGTAACAATGATAGGATGAGAAAATGGCGCGCAGAAAATCGAGAAAAGAATAGACAAAATGATCTAAGATGTCGTGTTTATCGTTTAGCGCGTCAAAAGTATGGTGAAAATGACTCTAGTGAAAAGCAAGGGTTCGTGCGAGAAGAAATTGCCAGAAGACTAGGTCGTCGTATGATGATGGAAAGAAGAGAGGCCAATGGTTGGACACCACCCATGAGAATGCGCAATGGCATAAGAATGATGAGTCCAGTTCATTTTACCAGTCCTCCCTCAAGTCCTCTCTTATCATCACAAGCCTTACTCTCTCCTCTCAGTGATCTTGTTCAATTACCCTTCTATAGTGCTCCCCAACAAAAGATTGAATTACCTTCCATTGATAGCTTCACAAGAACAAATTCATGGTCCTCTTCACCACCAGATTTCTCTTCCTCATCAAATACATCTTCTCCCATCCTACCACATCTATCTCCTACTTTACAACGTCGTACCAGCAGTAGTAGCATAAGTAGTGTAAGCAGTATCACAACACAGCAAATAGGCAAAGAAAAGAGGCGATCTTCTTCTGTCACAACCTTATCCGTCAATACCACTCCCATTCCATCAGCATGCTCATCTTCATCTACCACGCCCATCACACCAAAACTAGAAGGGGAAGTCTCAGGGGGAAATGTAGAGGATAGCCCATTTTGTGTGTTACCATCCATGCATGCTTTTCTGTCTTATGCACCATCAGCAGGTGTCTCCCCTTCTCATCCTGCTGCTGCTTCTGCTGCTGCTGCTGCTGCCTCTGCTGCTGCTGCTTCTGTTCCAACTGCTGCTGCTGCTGCTGCTGCGTCTTCTTATGATGCTGATAGTAAACTACAACAACAAAAACAACAACAAAACTCTTCATGCTGCATACCTACGATTACTACAAAAGGCGGAATTAAATATGTCGACTCCAACAAAATACTAGATGAATTTGTCGGCGTTGTTCTAAATTACGTAGATAATGCAACAGTGGCTCAATAAATATTTGCCCTTTTTTATATATCTTCTTCTCCAACCCCTTTTTCCCTTTCCACTCTTGATGTTGAGTGGATATATAAAAAAAAAAAAAAAAAAAAATTGCATGATTTTTTTTATGCTTCGACTTTTGACGTTTTTCTTAAATAGTTGCACAGGCCATCTTTTTCTTTTTTTTTTTTTTTGGTTGCTCCATTTATTGTCACACGCATAATTTAGCGTGAAACAAAGAGAAGTTTAAATCTTGAGCCCTTCCGTTCCTAAACAACGTGTGTCACTCGAAATTAAAATCAAAGCCGTGTCAAAATAACATTTCAAAGTAAAAAGGCATGTTACACGCTTCTTTTTTTTTTTTACTGCTCATCGTATGACACTCGTGATATGCAAAATAAAGGAACCCGTGAAATATTAAAAAAAAAACATATTGTAAAACCGACAAGCTTATTTACATCTTGTCCATTTATACTCGTCATCCCCCCCCCTTTTCATCCGTTATACTCTCCCAAGCTAAAATATTTCGTTGCCCGCTCTTTTACGCGCGCGCACACACGCACAAACATACACACTACTTTTTTTTTTTTTTTTCTTCTCTCTTTTATCTTTTTTTTTTTTTTTTTTTTTTTCCTGACAATATTTTATACTTATTTTTTTTTTGACATTAAGGAGAATCAATGAAAATTACAAGAGCTCCTTCTAGAAAACTAGCTCCACTGGTAAACAAACAAACAAAAACAAAAAAAAAAAACTATGCAAAACTAGAAAGACATGACTAACCATTGAACCATGGCAGCCCTCGGAATTAGCAACCATGGTAGAGCATGTTGTGAATGATGAACAAGATCAAATAAAGATTTGGGCTAATCTTAAGGAATGGCATTTCCCCAGAAGTGACTTATTCCAATTCATTGGCGTACTCAATCGTTTCGACACCATACTCGAAACCACATGTCAATACTATGAATTATCAGAGAAACACATTCAAAAGGAACCCTTTCATGTCGAAACAAAGGAGACATTACTCGTCATTTTAAGTTTATCAAAACTATTATTTGAAAACTGTACAAACAGAAATCTCTACAATTCATACGAGGTAAATCTCTCTCCCCTCATGTGTGTAAAAAAAAAAAGAAAAAAAGAAAAAAATAGACTAATGTGTGTGTGTGTGTGTAGCATTTAAACAACCTATTGAATACAACCGACGTCGATATTTTGGAAGCCGTATTAAAACTCATGTTAAAACCAGCTCAACGCGTCAATAACCCCAAAGCAGTCCAGTTCAGCTTTTTAGCTCCTCAAGATAAAGTCACCGAATTAGCACGAGGTGGGTCCATTGCCGATCTTATATCCCCACATGGGAAAGAAGATAAAGTCACCATGTCATTTTATCGCACAGGCGATGTCGATGAGGGCTTACAAGTCGTCTCCATCACCGCAGATCAAACCACAACAGATAGTGACCTCTTTTGGAAAATCGTCAAGGAATATCGTATCCCTATCGAATACCATTTCGAGTTATTGAATAGAATTCGTATTGCGAATCATGCGAATGAACCCGCTGTCAGGCATCAGCTTTTAATCATTCGCTTCATATCCATCGTCATCATGGGTAATCATTTTTTTTTTTAAATGTTTACATGTACAAAAGAGGGGGAGGAAGGCTAAAAGTATCATAATCTATAGCTCATACCATGTCCGAAACCATTGCTCAAAATCGTGTCTTTTTGTATGAACCTCATTTGGTGCCTCAAATTGCCCAATTAATCAGTTATGATCATCATATTCCTATAGTAAGTTTTATTTTGGGAGTGGTTTTGGGTGGTGATAATTTTTAACATATGTACGAGTAGGATATTCAAACATATGCATTATACGCATTGGACGGTATTGCAAGACACCGAACCAAAGTGACAGAAGTTTTATCTGCATTCAATGCTTCTGCTAATCACGGTATATTACTTCATCTTTTGCGACAATTCAGTCAAGGAACCACAGGTATTATTTATTATCCCTCAAAGAGAACAAAAAAAAAAAAAAAAAAAAAAGGAAGGAAAGCCCCGTCTAAAAAAAAATCAAATTGTTTCTATCAGTTTATACAGTGGATTTCATTGATGCATTATTCAACCTACTCTCATTTTTGTTCCAAACACAAGCGGGTGGACAAATGCTCATGTCAGCAGGGATTATGTCTACATTGATTGGAATTATGGATGGGGATATAAAAAAGAGTGATATTCATATCAAGGTATTGATCAAGGTGGTAGGATTACTCGATACGATCATGAACAATGTGAACACATCCTTTTCTTCCTTCTGCAATGCCAATGGACTTAACTCGTTACTTAAAGTCATTGCATCGCAAGTGGATACCTGTATCGCACAACAGGGGGTAGACAATTACGATGCCTTAACCTTGGTGAAAAACACTTTACGATTTTTGATCCGTATGATGGAATCCAACGACACAGCGGATGGATTACGTAACCTGATCGAAAGTAGTATCCCTCATACCATCAAGAAAGTCATGGAACATCACACATTATTTGGACCCAGTGTGTTTTCCTTGGTGGTGAATGTGGCTACGACATTTATTCATAACGAACCGACTTCCTTGTCCGTATTACAGGAAATTAAGTTACCTCAGACTTTTTTGAAAACGTTTGTGGAATACGATCAACCCAATTGTGAGGTCTTGATGGCAGCGGTACATGCGTTTGGTGCGATCTGTTTGAATTCAGCAGGGTTGGATATGTTTGCAGAAGCAAGACCTTTACCTCATTTCTTCCAATTGATGACATCCCCTAGTTTTGTAACCAACCCGGCAGAAGTAGGTGGGGTCACGGTGTTGGGTACAACCATGGATGAATTGATCCGCCATCATCCAAAGTTAAAAGGAGAAGTATTTGTATGTGCTAACCAATTATTATTGCGTGTCATTGAAGTGGGTAACGCGGAGGAAGGGAAACCATTGGACAATAGTCATCAACTTGTATATGAAAGACAGGCCAAAGATCTTTCCAATGAAAGAGCCGAGTGTTTGTTATTAGGCCATGTAGATTTAGTGTCGAGGGTAAGAAAAATAAGATGTTGTGTGTGTGCACTTAAAGACGTGATGAAAAGTATGTATTGACAGGTAAAAGCGACTTTTTTCGTAGTTTTTAGAAGGGTTTTTGCGTAATGCGGATAATATCAAGGAGTTTGTGAATTATGGTGGACCTGAATTACTTTTAAGCTATTATGCATTGCCCATGCTTCCGTTTAATTTTTCGGTATCCAATGCGTTTGATTCACTTAGCTTTGTGTTTCGTGTGATTTCGGATGTGTCGCCTATGCCCTTTGCCAATTTGATTACGAAGAAAGTGTACGAGTCATCGAGGTTTATTTTTACAGATGAATTGGATCAAATGAAAAGCTCTGTGTATCCTTATATCAATGTGGATGGTAAAGAAAGAAAGAACGGAAAAGAAAATGGGTAGAAGAAAGCTAAAAAAAAAATGATTTTAGGTACGGATAAAGAATTTTTGGAAAAGGGAAACCAATTATTTAGAAAGTGTAGCATTTTGTTTGGCTATATTGGTTTACTTTCAACTGTATTTGCCAATGCTATTTTAACAAACAGCAAGAATGCCATCAAATTGGTAGAATGGGCTGTGAAAAGTAACGAGGAGTGGGGTAACCTCATCATGTTGCTTGGTGATATTCATCGGTAAAGTATTTTTTTTTTCTCTCCGTATATGTGCTGGAAAAATCCCTAATATCAAATGTGTTAGAACCATGGTGTGGCAGAATATTTTGTTGAGAGAATCTGTGCCCAAAGCATGGTATATTACCAGCAACCAAGCCAATATCGATGATAGTGTGGATTTGAAAGACCCTCGTGTGATTAATGTGAGAAGATTCAAGATACTCTTAAGTGAGATCCCACCTGCCTTAATGCCGGTGCTACAAGGTATTATTAAGGTCTCCGTGAACAGACGCCCTAGCGCAATTTCCTCCTCCTCATCCGAACTCAGTCTTTTCCAGCGCTCGGAATTAGTTGCAGAAAACATTGCAGAAGTCTTTCGCGATAATCTAGGATACATGCATGACGATTCCCCCATTTGTAAATACGACTATTACGCATCCATGTTCTCCATGATTTCCATGTTATTACTGGACGATCGATCACGCACGGCCTTGGAAACCCCGATTGCTGTCGCCTTTGAACGGATCGGCAATGTGGATTTATTAGCAGATACTTTACTCTCACAATTCTGGAAAGCTGCCGAAACTCAAATCGAGGGAAAAACCGACGAAGAAGAAAATAATAACAATAGTGAATTACAACGTATCAATACCTGTATCGAACTCTTGTTGGCCATTCTTCATCATTTAGGATCTTCTAAATTGTTTCATAATTCACCCCATACCAATATTTTGACAACGGCCGATTCTGACGATTATTTTGGTAACCGATCGCTCTTGAACCCTTTCCATTGGATGGCCAACATGCAATATAAACTCTCGGGTCTCTATCTTTACCTGGAAAGCCCTCATCTGCATAAATTCTCTAGACATGTTTTACATTCTTTGCTTCGATGTATCACACAAAATATGAAGGCGGAAGGAGAGAGACAGCGTGGGATGAAACCGCTGACCAACAAAGAAGATGATCCTACCTATCAGGCGAACCGAACTGCTTTGACAGAGATGGGCTTTGATGCTGATTTAGTGGATACCGCTTTGCGTCGATTTGATGGAAACGGTATCTGTGCATTGGATAATCTCTTTAGTCGTCGATTAGTGGAACACCCCGTGGAAGATGGACCACCTACTTTGGATATCACACCTGAACTTCAATGCTCCAACCCTTTAACAGAAGCGGAATTTGCAGCTGGTGTTCGAATTCTTGTCAATATGTGGTATGATCAAACATTGGCAACGGAGGCATTACGCGAGAATAACAACCTTGCTCAAGCGGCCTTGTCCTTGTCAAGATATGAACCTACAGCCATTCGTATGCCATCCGTCACTTCTGCACCTACCGAATCTGCCCATGTCGATCACGAAAATGACGATTCGAATGAAAATGACGATGATGAATATGAGGATATTGAAACCGATGACGAGGAAGAAGAAATAACAGAAGAAAGTTTAAAGGATGAAGAAGAACTTGATCAAGCAAGAGTAGATGCGTTCTGTAATATCAAGCCAACGTCGTCAAAAAAGGAAGCGATTGAAGTCTTGCATCGTCTTGACGCTGTGCGAGAAACCATGCGAAGCAAGATCCCGCAAATTCTTGCACGACTTGTGGATGAACGTAGTGATATTGATTTTGAAGTGCGTGATCTGATGGTTGTCTTATGCTGTGGCGATCCCAACAAGTTATCTCAAAACACCAAGCAAACAATTCGTTTGTTCTTTGGAGAGAATCATGGTCATGGAGAAACAACCGATAAACGTGCCATGTTTGAATCCTCCATTAACAAGATTCGTATCTTTGCTCTCATGTTGCGTGAACCCGCTATGCAGGATGTCATGTCTCTCTTAATCACTACCATGTCTGAATTCATGGACTGGTTTGATTTCTTGGATTTGATTGTGACAAACCCAGATATGCCTGATCCCAAATGGTTAACTACACTCTTTTTAATCTTGGAAGCTGGGTTGGCTCAAGCGGATGAACCCAAAGAGGAACCTCTGGTAGATATGGATACGCCCGAGATGAAAAAATCTATCGAGGACAAACCTTCTCCTGTTACAGTGACAGCTGCTAACCGAACGACCTTGATGAACTATTGTATCAATTTGCTCAAGACCGAAAGCCTTTCTCAAGATAATCTCATCTCTACATTGCGTATCCTTGTACGTCTTACAAAACACCATGATGCAGCAGCACAATTTGTGGCCCTCGGTGGACTTGAGCCCTTGTTTAAACGTCCCAGCAAAAGTTTTGAAGTGATCAAGATTCAACAAGCCTACATCATTATGATCTTACGTCACATTATTGAAGACAAGTCTGTTTTGATGAACTGTATGCGTGAATGGCTCTCTTTTTGGTTCACAGCACCTCCCTCGCGTTACTTGGATGTATCAACCTATATTCGAAATAATAACAGTATTGCGTTACGTGACCCTGAAACCTTTGTTGAAGTCAGTAGTCAGATCTGTCGCCTTACAAATTTCAAGTCTGGAAATTACAAGAATATTCGATATATTGGACTGGATGGAGTGAAGGAAGAACCCTTGACAAATGACCATGAATCATCGGTGGTGATCCACTTTTTGTTAAACCAGTTGGTCATGACCCAATCGGAAAAAGAAGAAAGCAACATCAAGATTGGATACACGGGATTTATATTACAATGTCTCTTGGAACTCATCTCGTCGTATCCGTTATGTAAGCATGATATTGTTGTATTTAATAATAACCAGTCTTTGGATGTGACCGATTCTGGTCTCTCAAATCATGCTCGTATCCGACAATCGATCTTATTTACACTTGTCAACAAATTATTGCCGTTCAATGCGATTAATCCAACCACGGATGGAGAACGTAAACGACAAGGTATTTCCATGTGTGTTGCGTCTTTATTGGTCGCGATGTGCTATGATACAACCCATGTGAGTCACACAAGAGCAGAAAATACGCCTGAAGAAGCATTGACAGAGATCCGTAAACACGTACTGGATGTGGTCTATCGATCGTTTAAGGACGCACTTCAATCTAGCAACACATCGACCACCAGTGCCAAGTACATTCGCTATTTTGCACTTGCCGAATTATGTCATCGTATCCTGAATGCACGACCTGCATCTATCAGCCCTGCAGCCGCAGCCGCTCAAAGTAACACGAAGGAAGATACTGTCTTGGTTGTGGCTAAATTGATGTTGGAAAAGAAGTTTGTTCCTGTGTTGATCTCTGTGATTAGCGATGTGGATGTGAATTACCCTCATGCCAAAATGATTTTGAACTCAATTTTACGACCTTTGGAACAATTGACGAAATTGGCGATTCGTATTGATCGATCCTCACCTGAAGGGGAAAAGAAGACGACGGATAAGAAGGATCATGAAGAGGACGAACATGATATTTATTTACCCATGGATACGGATGAAGATAATGATGCTGCTGAGGAAGAAGTCTCTGATTTATATAGAAATTCTTCCTTGGCCATGTATGATGGTACTGTCTTGGAGGAAGAGTCGAGTGATGAATCATCCGATGATGACATTGAGATGGCTAGGTAAGGATAGATGTGGATATGTTTATATTTTTTGATTTTAGTATACTTGTTTATTTTATACTTAAACCAAATTTCTTTTTTTTTTTAAAAATATATATATATATATATATATATATATAGTTCTGGTGAAGAATTGGATGGAGATGAGGATGATGAACAGCGTTCAAATTCCGATGGATTTGAAACTGTGGATGGCTCAGATAATGAAGAAGGTGGTGAAGATCAGGAAATGGATGAATTAATGAGAAATCACCGATTCCATCATTCAGACACAGAAGATGAAAATGGAGTAAAGACAAAAAAAAAAAAAAAAATGCAAACAAACACTAGAAAACAATAGTTAAATCTTTTTCTTTCTTTTTTATTCTTAGAACGATAGTAGCGACGATGGTTCAGATAGTGATAGTTCTAGTGAATCCGGTGTATCTTATGAATCCAGTTCTTACGAAACCGATAACGAATCCCTCAACTCTGATCGAAGTGACTCTGTACACTCAGATGATAGTAGAGAAATGGCATGGCATCTAGAAGATATCAATGACGAATCTGGTTACATGTCTCGTAACCCACATGAAGACGGGCATACCGGTCGTCATCACCATGGCTCCAGACAAATTATGCAGGCTGAAATCATGGTAAATGTTGCTATTTTTTTTTTAATATATCCATATAGACGTGCTTGCATTTTATTTTGGGGGGGACTGAACTAATTTTTTTTTTTTTACTTCAATATTTAGACTGATTCAGATGATGATGGTATGGACGTGGATCAATCGGATTTGGATGAAGACGGGGACTCGGATGATCTTGACCCAGAAGAATTGGAAGATGTGGAACGTAACTGTAAGTAACAAGATCATAGAAGGTTTTCAACATCTGTGTGTGTGTGTGTATGTGTGTGTCTGTGAAACCTAAACTCTATTAATTTTTTTTTCAGTGGAACTATTTGCTCGTGGAAGTCCATTAAGAGATGGTGTTCATATGATCAACCCTACTATCCGAGGCTCCCTAAATACAGCTACTGGTAGCAGTAGCGGTGTAGGAAGATCGTTTGATAGAGACAACATTATTTTGCATCCACTTTTAAGAAACGCTGCAAATCCAAATGCCACTGCATCTGCAGATGGTTCGTTCACCCCTGACACAGCCGTTTTATCAGGCACAAACAGTAATCATTTGCAAGCATATGAAGATATCATTGGTGGTAGTGCTGTTCGTATCCTTGAAACTCTTTTAAGCCAACAACATCAGAGAAACAACCCCTCTGTAACAACAGAAACGACACCTAACGCTACCACTGTTATCCCTGTTTCAACCACAGCATCCAATGTACCTGAGGCAGAAGATAGCGCTACCAGCCAAGAAAATAAAGATACATTAAACTTGCTTCAGGAATTCCAGTCTATGCAATCTGCTGATCGATGGATACAAGAGGTGCAAATGGTTTACATATCCTCAGTTGCATCTGCCAAGGCTGCAAAATTGACAAACACATTGATATCTCGATTGATCAAAATTGCAAAAGAGGAAGAGGAAAAGGGTATCACCCAAGGAGAGCCGGAGAATGAGTCTGGTCGAACTGACAATGTACCCATGGATATGGATGTAAGTGATAGTGACGACGGATCCAGTGGAGAAGATGGTCAAACGGGTATGAGAATTGAAGTAGAAGTCCACGGTGAAGAAGAAGAGGAGGAGGAGGGACATAGTGATGAAGAGGAACAAGAGCGTGTCATTGTCACTATTAACGGGGAAGAAGTGGATATCACAGGAACAGGTATAGATGCTGAGTTCTTGGAGGCACTTCCCGATGATCTTCGTGCTGAAGTACTCAGCCAACAAATGGCTGAGCGACGTGCATCGATCCAAAGCATCGAAGAAGATACGATCAGTCCTGAATTTTTAGCTGCTTTGCCCATTGATATCCGTAACGAAGTTATTCGACAAGAAACCATGGAACGTAATCGACGCGAAGCAAGACAGCAATCCACCGGTCCCAATGAAACGGAAAATGGGAATAGAAATTTACCTGTTGCAGTGAACGTGACCGAATTAAACGGTATTCAAATGCACCCTAATTTGGGTCTCGCTCAACGCAACAACTATGATTTCCAATCGACAGCATCTGGTCCTGCTGCCAGAGATAATGCTTCTACGTGGAGAATTGGAAGAAGCTCCGAGAACTCTCAATTTGGTATCACCACCAGTGTCAGTAACAATAATTCTAGAAAAGCCATGCTTCATCGTGACGCCATCCGAATTGTTGATCGAACCCAGTTAGCTACACTTGCTCGTCTATTGTTTGTGCCTCAATCCATTTCTAAGCCACTTCTGAATCGACTGTTACTCAACTTGTGTGAGAATAGTAAAACTCGTGGAGACCTTTTGTCCTTATTGATTTGTATCTTGCAAGATGGCAGCTCTGATTTGGCTTCCGTAGATCGTAGTTTCACGCAAATGTCCATGTTATCTGCCAGCAAATCACAAACGACAGCTAATGTATCTGAAGAAGCCAGTACCGAGAAGCCCGAGCAACCAACCGAACATGCCAAATCTGATGAAAACGCACCTAATTTGATAACACAACGATGTCTTGAAATTTTGTACTACGTTGTTACATGGAATGACCGCTCTTTAGCCTACTTCTTAACCGAAAATGAAAGTTTTGGACAATTAAAACGTCAACAATCCTTGAATCGTAAATCCAAGAACAAGGATAAAACTACAGCCAAATATCCCATCCTAATTCTAGTCGGTCTTTTGGATCGCCCCTCGTTTTTGAATAATACTGTACTGATGGGCCAACTTATGAACTTGCTAGCAACCATGTGTCGTCCTTTCCCCAGTCTTGTGAAGAAGTACAAGGAAAAGATGGAGAGTATGAAAACCAAAGAAGATGCAGATACTGAAGTAAACGAGAAGCAGCACCATCATGCTCCCCGACCTCCTTCGATTCCCGATCAATATCTTGAGAAAATCGTAGATGTACTTTCGATGGGTGAATGTTCGAGTTATACTTTCCAATATACCCTTAGTGTTCTTTCACATTTATCAACTTTGGACGGTGCGCTGGATACGATTATCGAAAGGTTGATTTTGACAGCAAACACATCTGGTCAGCAAATCATTATTGATCTACAGAAATTGCTTACGATCTTAGAAAAGTACAAGCCAGGTACAGAATTAGAAGGATCTGCTTTAGCTCAATTCTCAGCTGCCACTTCGCACCAGACAAAATTGTTGCGTGTCTTAAAAGCAATGGACTATTTGTATACTCGTAAGCGTAATGTGTCTACCAACGGCAACCAGCCCGAAGAGAATGAGAAATTAGTATTAGCAATCTACAATAAGTTAGACTTTTTGCCCTTGTGGACCATGCTTGGCTCCTGCTTAACCGTTATTCAAGAAAGAGAAGACTTAATCAATGTGGCTACAGTATTGCTTCCTTTGGTCGAATCATTTATGGCCGTTTCAAAATACTCTGCAAATAAGGGTTATACTGTTACCGTGACCAAGTCTGAGAAAAAGGCGCCTTCAACTGAAGACTTCTTCTTTGATTTTACAGAAGAACACAAAAAGATTTTGAATATCATGGTTCGTAATAACCCCTCTCTGATGAGCGGCTCTTTCTCCCTTTTGGTACACAATCCAAAGATTCTTGAATTCGATAACAAGCGCAGTTATTTTAATCAGCAGCTTCATAAACGTACTGAACCTCGTGAGCATCACCCTCCTCTTCAACTGAATGTCCGTCGTGCTCATGTATTTGAGGATACGTATAGACAACTCCAAGGTCGTACGGGTAAAGAGATCAAGTATGGTAAACTGAATGTTCAGTTCCATAACGAAGAAGGTGTAGATGCAGGCGGTGTCGCTCGTGAATGGTTTTCTGTTCTTGCCAGACAAATGTTTGACCCCAATTATGCCTTATTCATTACATCAGCTGCAGACAAATTAACATATCAACCTAATCGTCTTTCGGTTGTTAATCCTGATCATCTCAGTTATTTCAAATGCGTAGGTCGTATCATTGGTAAAGCTATTCATGATGGACGATTGTTAGATGCCTATTTTACCCGTTCATTTTACAAATTGATGCTGGGGCGTTCTGTTGATTACCGAGATGTCGAAGCTGTAGACCCTGCTTATTATAAGAGTTTGGTGTGGATGTTGGATAATGACATCACTGATATCATTGATCTGACATTCAGTGTTGAAAATGATGATTTCGGAACCAATGATATTATCGATTTGAAGCCCAATGGACGCAATATTCAAGTGACAGAAGCTAACAAGCATGAATATGTGACACTGATTACGGAACAAAAACTGGTCTTGGCTATTAAGGATCAGGTGAATGCGTTCCTGGAAGGATTCCATGATATTATTCCTGCACAGTTAATTCAGATCTTTAACGAACAGGAGTTGGAACTGCTGATTTCTGGGTTACCGGATATTGATATCGATGAATGGAAAGCCAACACTGTTTACGAAGGTTATACCCTCTCTTCACCTCAAATACAATGGTTCTGGCGTGCTGTTCGATCCTTTGATCAAGAAGAGAGAGCTAAATTACTTCAATTTGCTACAGGTACATCTAAGGTACCTTTAGAAGGATTCTCGGAGTTACAAGGCTCTAATGGTGTACAAAAGTTTCAAATACACAAGGAATTTGGTGATGTGAACCGTCTCCCTTCAGCCCACACATGGTAAGAAAGAAAAGAAAACGTTTTTTTTTTTTTAAATGTTTTTACTGATTTTGTTTGTTATGTATTAGTTTTAATCAAATTGATCTACCTCAATATTTGAGCTACGAGGATCTTCGATCGAATTTGTTCAAGGCTATTAGTGAATGTTCGACTGGTTTTGCATTCCAATAGATCTCTTTTTTACCTCTACTAAAAAAATAAAATAAAACATGACTAAAAAAAAAAAATTGAGTAAGACAAAGGTTTTAGTCCATAAAGGTTTCTAAAAGCGCTAAATATTTAGTTCTTAATACAGAAAGTTCAGTAATTCAATAATAAACAATCAGATAATAGGTTTGAAACAATAAACATGGTTTTATTGTGTAAATAATAACGTTGTAGGGTGTAGATAAAAAAAATAATAATAGAACAAAGAGAGGGGGTGAGTATGTGTGTACAAGGAAACGGGGCGGAGGGTAAATATAAAAAAGTGGTGTGGGGATGTGTGTGTGCAAAATATGTATATAAATATTAAAATTACAAGCTTGAGATACAATGGGGCTGCGAAAAATATATAAATAAAATTCAGCCTTTTTTTTTTTTTTTTTTTACGTGGGGTTATGCCTAGAATTGGGTTGCGATTTGAGACCGCTTTGACATTGTAACTGGTGATAATTTTGGGCTTTTCTCATCGGATGAAGAAGAGCAAGAGGCCGAAGATGACGAATTAGAGGTCCACGAGGAGTCATCGTTTTCATATGAATGCGAGGATAACATGACATCGCTCAAAGTATTACAAGTTGATTTTCGAGAAAGGTACCTAAGGGCCTTCTTGGTCACAGTGCGACATCCAATTAGATTCAAGTACGTTAAGCAGCGAGTGTGTATGGAAAGCATAAGTACTGTTTTATCATCTACACACGGCCAATAAGATAAGTTCAAGTGTTCCAATTTCTTCAAATTCAAGGCGATCAATTCGACAGTATGATTGGACACAAATTCAGTAACCTTTTGCTTTTCCATGAGAGAACGATAATGCTGGGCTGATGTATCTGTAAGAGCAAGCGGTACATTCAATCGATGTACCAAGTCGATCAACTCATTCAAAGGATTACTTTCATCCATTGTACTCGTTCTTTGAAGATAATTCTCCATGTCCTCATTAATATCGCTTACTTCGACATTGGAATCTTCTTGTAAATGAGCTCTGTTGTGAGTGCGTCTGTTGTTCTGAGATAATCTGTGACGCAATTCGCGAAGTGAACTCTTCTTTTTCATTGAGACGTTCAATCTTGAGATGTTGGGGCAATGCGTTACCAGATATTCCAAATCTGTATGTCGGATAGCTTTTGTGCATTTGATATCCAACCATTCAAGTCTGGGGCCGCATACACCAGCAATCGCGTGAATGGTTGATCCAGTCACATGGCTGCAATCACTCAAGTTAATACGTCGGATGGTATTCCCGGAAGCTGTCACGAGCCCAATTATTCCATTATCAGAAATCAGGTTGCAACCACCTAAATGTAATGTCTCTAGTTGATGACAGGCGCTTTTCAAGTACGATAATCCAATGTCGGTGATTTTTCGGCAATTTTGAAGAATGAGCACCTTAATTGAAGAATATCCGGCCAGGCACCGAAGTCCTTCGTCTGTAATTAATTGGCTATCAGACAAATTCAGGCTTGTCAGGTGTGGGCAAAATCGAACTATATGCCGAATTGTGTTATCGGTAACGTCGAAAGCCAGTCTTTGAAGATCAAGAGATTTTACA
Source organism: Mucor mucedo (assembly GCF_025094135.1). Lineage (NCBI taxonomy): Eukaryota > Fungi > Mucoromycota > Mucoromycetes > Mucorales > Mucoraceae > Mucor > Mucor mucedo. Next base: position 99,839 of record NW_026252334.1, on the reverse strand, counting down.
GCATGTCCATACCGTGACAAGTGCAAAGGAAAGTGAGACATCTGACGGTGAGTCACCTTTTTACTGATATTGAGAGCAAGTGAAGGTATGCATCTGAGGATTCGGTAGTTTGGTTGCAGCGATCTCCATAATATTGGTGTCAATAATTCATTCCAATGTTTTGTTACTGTAGAACAATGATATAGATCAGACTGATCCAGAGACTCAAAAATGATGATGAGTATTTCGTTTGGAATTTGCTTAAACGGGCTGGTGTGCTCTTTCACTGCTTGTCGACGTAATTGTGTATACTGATTTGCCTGTCTTGCTGGTCTTTTTGCTTTTGTACGACGTCTTTCCAGTATTAATTCTTCTGCTGTGATACCTTTGCTTTTGTTTGCAACAAAGATGACTGCATTGATAGTTGCGGTAATATGAATATAAATATGAATAAACAAGTCGATCCAGCCGAATAAAAACGAAACTATTTTATTCATCTTTTTTTTTTTTTAAAGAGAAGAAAAAAATGAATAAAGAAGAAGAAATGAAAAATGAAGATGAGGGGTAAAATAGTTGTATTTACGTTTCACTAAAAGTGAGTTTACCCCAAAAAAATAATGAATTTTTTCCCTCAATTTTCTTTGACATGCAGTTATTGTTACGGAACTATGTGTTCCGAGTGGTAACAATCAATGTCACACAATAATAATGATAGTATACACAAACACACTCAGAAAGATAATATTACTGGCACTGGTTGCAGCTATTGTATAAACTCGGATATATACAAAACAATGTTTTACATCATTGCAATAGTAATGGCACCAATAATGATGTAGTGGTAGTAGCGTATTTCTATATTTGTTATTTATACTTTTGTGTACATCACCTATAAAACAATCTCACAGTTTGAAACATCAAATTAGTTGTTTCGAAAATAATCTAGTATATTCATCATCCAATTATTCATCACCAAGAAAAAAAAATTCCTATATTTATTTATATATGTGCATATTCAGTCTGGCTGGTGGATACTCTCGGTTGCCAAAGAATGGAATTGTCGATTACACAAAGATATGATTGGCGGTTATAAAAAATGGTTGCCGGTCTTAATTGTCGAGACAAGATTTCTCTCTCAGACTTTTAAAATCTCTACAATGACAAATACTCTTTATTTCGATAACCTTTTTAATTGGAATGGTAAAAGATTTTATTATTCTATGCAAGGTATCCAACTGAAATTACAGACGCAAATATTGAACTTGAAACAATAACTATCCGCAAGAGTTATCTAGCTAATAAATCTGATGAAAAGAAAATTATAGTGAAAGAGGCTTAACAAAAAAATTTGGACGATCAGTCTGCCTAATCAGCAATGCGTAACACTTGTACAGACAAGCACAAAAGTAATGTTTTCGATAAAATAATTGAACATCCTGACAGAAATATGACTAAGTCTTCCAAAGGACTCTCAATCAACCCTTGCACTGCAGAAAGATGATGGAAAACGTACAATAAGACCGGAGGCATGCCCTATAAAATATCAAAGAAGTATAGTGCTTTAAACAGCACTTTTACTGCTAAATATAAGCACCATAGTAAGAATTAGATAGATGATTGCTCTCAGCTCTTTGTTGATGTCATTATATAAAATTTATTAAACAATTTTAGGTTTTTTTTTTTTAAAAGAAGTCGCAGAGTAGATAATTATCATTCGAGAAATATCATACGGATTACCATAAAAAAATTTTATTTGAAGCCATAATTGGAAAATTTGGATACAAGATACGAATGGTTTATGAACTGTAAGGATACATATCTGGACGATACAAAAATTACATGTTGATTAATGAAGCCAGGTTTCATGTACAGTATTTACACTATAAATTCAGACGAATTAGAATTAATTTCGGACAGATGCAAAAATAAATTCAGACCAATAAAAAAAAAGTTCAGACTATTGAGCTTTTTTTTCGGACGAATAGAAAATTATTGTTCAGATAATTTTACCTGCATGAAATTGCCAAAGCGATAACTTTGGCGGAAAATTACTGAGTTTGTTCGTTTTTACGAGAAAAGAGCGCAGGGCGCTCACCTACTTCCCTGAGATTGAATAGGATGTGCTTAAAGTTTAGAACAGCTGCTTGGTCTCTATTCCAAAATTTTCTGCCTTGAGTAACACATGCAGTATTTTGACATCTGATAATTTGTTAATATCAACATAACGAATATAATTGTAACTATACTACCTTAACAATCCATGACACTTCACGATTGGCATTGTATTTCTTCTAAATGGACGAGGATTAGAAATCATCTTGAATTGCTCCAAAACGTCACCACAATCTGGACAATGAGAGGAAGTTTTAAATTCGTCAATTAGATAAACAGTCAAACCATTTTTTTTTAGCATTTGAATAAGCCCTTTATTCCTTGTAGGTTCCTGGAACTTTGTGTTCGGGGCTGACCAATTTCCAAGTACCAAGACAGCATCAGGACCAAATTTTCTTTTCAAGTTTTGTACCAATTTTTGATCATTTTGTTCATAAAACATCTTTGATGAAAATTTCATTTTTCGAAACGGTAATAGCTGTAACTTCTCTAAGACTGTACTGAGAGTTTTTCTGTTAAGATCACTTTGGTTGGGTCGTCTATTAATCTCTAAACCAAGCGCAATAATTCTTCTTTTTTCATCATCATCAAATCTTTGTGAGATATGCTTTTGTGACAGCATCATTTCTAGATATACGGCATAAAACTGAGGATTGACAATCCTATCAATGGAAAAGTTCTGAGGTTGAGGGAAAAAACCGCAAATTCGTGATATAAATATATTGCCATAGTAAAGATTGCATTTATGATCAACTCGGAATGAAAACTCTGACTCTGGAAAATAGGAGATTTCTTTGGGCTTTAATGTCTCGTTTCCATAGTAGTCGGTTAACGTGTCATTAACGGATGATCTGGCTTTTATGTACTGAATGTAGTTTTCCAAATTTGTAGATTTGGATTCTGTTTTGGAGAGCGTTGTTTCGGCTTCTTGGACAACCAAAGGTTTGTTTTGATTCCGTAAATATCTGAAATGTCTTGAGCATTTTGAGCGATTATTTTTGGTAAAAATCAAAGTTTGCTTCTCTTTAACTGTACTAGTTTCTTTCATGCAATACAATAAATCACGTCTTCCAGGGTCGATCAGAACACACTTGTTTTCAGTACGTTTTAAATCAGCTTGATTTAGCCGTTCTATATACTTCTCTTGATCATCGACTACTCTCTTAACGCTGGTTGTAAAGAATTTTCTACTTGTATCTGTGTTTTGTTTAATAATTGATACACCGACACCATCTGTTTCAAGTGTTCCTTGAAACCTTAAAGTCTTATCAACACCTTGATTCTTGAACGCCTTCTTTTCAAAATTCACGACAGAACCCCAAATTTTAAATTTTTTTCCAGCTTGGAGAGGACTTTTATTCTTGAGAATATGAAAGTGAATTATTTTGGCATCCAAAGTCATGTAGCATGGAATGAAGGAAGTGCGCAACGGGAAGCAGATAAATGCTTTTCCTGTTCTGGCTTCAACTAATTTGGCAAGTTGAAAAAACGCATCAAAATGATTCTCAGGTTTTGCTGCAATATCATAGTATATGGAGTCCTTTTGGAAAGTGTAGTCTTTAGGATAGCAGGAAAAGATACTGTTTAATTCTTTTCTTGACTGGTCATCTAGAATACTGTCTGCAGGTATCTCTTTCCTTGCTACAGCACGACTGATCTGATTACAAGGTCCGTATATCTTGCTTCGGATAGCTGATTTTATTGCTTTTTCATCTGATCCATTTTCTTTCATTTCTTTCCGAAGATTATTTGCTCTTTCCTTCTTTTGTAATATAATATTAACAAATTGGCGCAGTCTATTTCCAAAATGAGCTTTAATATTGTTATGGTAAGCCGTTTGGATTTTGGTACACTCATACAATGCTATTTGCTGAGCATTTGGTAAGCTGGGAGGAGTATAATTAGCATCTTGAAAGTAAGCCTCTTTGTATTTTGCTATCAATTGCCTATTTTTTTTTGTTACAGGCTTTAATCTTGTGTTTCGAGTTTTTGAAAGTGTAAGACTTAAAAAAACTTCTACAAAAAAATCTTTTTCAACAAAGTCTTTTAAAGTAAAAGTTTCGCTTGCTGCCAATTCTTGCAAATAGATGTACTTTGTGAAGGCAAAGGTGTGTGTAATCAATGAATTAGTAGTGTTAACCAAATCATACAATGGCTGTAAATACAACGGCTTCCAAATGTTCTTCGCAGTTGTTTTAACTGTAATAACGCGCTTGCTTATTTTTTCAGAATCTCTCGCAGTGGCACTGGTACTTGATTCTGATGCTGTTATGAATACTTCAGGCGTAGGACTTCGCTTACTTGCAACAGGGCGTCGCTTACTTACTGAAGAACTTGACTCGGCAACAGTAAATTCGGATCCATACTTGAAACCACCACGACTTTGTAATGTATGTACTGCAGGCGGGGACTCATTAAAGTCGTCACTGCTATAATCTATCAAATTGTCGCTGACAACATTTCTAATAGTATCAGGAATACCAATGGTACTTGTAATATCAGGTTCATGTTCGGCTGCCTTGCCTTTCCCTTTAAACTTCTTTTGTGAATCAATATATGGGGTATTTTCCCGACCTATAAGAAAGGGTAATTAAACATCACGTAAGTTTTCTATCAAAATAAGACTTGGCAATGTAACATACTTCGTCTCTTCCGTCCCAAAATCGGTGGTTGAAAGTCATCGTCCGAGCTATCATTTTGAGTTTCTTTTTTATAATAGAATCAGTTTTTTGGTTGCATTTCCATCAAATATCATACATATACGTTACCTTTCATAGCTTAAACTGAATAAAAGAATGAAGAGAGAAAAAAAGATTAAAAAAAAAGTATCTATCACAATTTTTACACTTAAAATCCAGATGTTTTAGCTTACCTTTTTTGAAAAAAAAAAAAAAAAAAAAAAAAAAAAATCAGACTGATTGATTACATGTAGAAAACCCCTGCGGATTTATGCTATGAGCGTATTTTATGTTAACAGCAGAAAGGCGTTTAACTTAAATTTTTTTTGGCTTTGTGGCAGGTACTCTAATCTCAATATTCACAACGCCGATTACAGATGTTTTCAATTAAGATCGTTGAATTATAGCCCTGGAGGTTGGTGTTTCAACTACTATTGTGTTTCCTTTAGTCGATCTATCTGTTGGTGGTCTCATAATAATATCAACTACAAATTACAACTACTCAGTAGTCCACATCGGTCTAAGACTATTTTTCGAGCCATTGTTCTCTTGGATTTCTACGTCAATTTCCCCGATATCTCTGGAAGTGAATTTATCACGTATTGATGATTAACGTGCCTGCCATTAATCCAGTGAAGTCAGCATTACTGTCTTTTGGGGCTCTCTATCTCATTAATAAAATCCATTGCTTCAAATCCATCCTCTTGATAAACACCTTCTTGTTCATTTTCTTTAAATAGTGTTAAGCTCGAAGTAGTTTTAAGAATAGCAAAGAAATATAATTTTATTGTTTGCAATTACACTGTACATCATATGTCAAGCTCAATCATTTTTTCGGTGGTCATGACGAGGGCAAAGCATAATTTGACTATCATTGGAGATACTCAAACCTTGCTTAGTGAAGGATAAATCGAAAGTAGAGGTTATAAACCTTTGCTCATGTCGCCCTTTTCATCATTTCTTAATCCTATTGAGGAGTGCTGGTCCAAGATCAAGAAGCACATCAAAACAAATCCGCTTTCAACTTTGGACACTTTAACCCCAAGAATCAAGGCAGCCTGTGAGACTATTACCACGGAAGATTGTAATGGTTGGATACGACACTCTGGAACGTACTGGGATAAATGCCTCAACAAAGAATCAAAACTAGTTTAAACTTTTACTTGCCTGAATTTTTGTTATCATTTTTCTGAAAATAATTTCTCTTTGTCTAAATAATTTTTTACGTTTGTCTGAAAATATTTTTTTTAGTCTGATTTTTTTTTGAGCTTGTCTGAAAATAATTTTCATTTGTCTGAATTTAAAGTGATAATACTGTATATATGAGAAATGGTTGGGCTAGGCCACCAGTTCGAACTCGCGCTGTGGCTAAAACTGCAAAACTGGAGTGATCTTTCACTCGGTTATTAGAGCTATCCATAATTCTGTGATGCTTTATGTCGTTAGTTAAACTCCAATCCAAACCTGAATTAGACACTGTTGCTAAAAAGAGAAAGGGTGAGGGTAGAAAGAAATGGAGTGTATCTGGACTAACGACGATGAGGGACTAGGTATAATGACACACTTATTTTATCACTCTAAAAAACCAATACAATGTTAAAGGTCGATTCTTTGTTACTTGTAAATCGATCGACCTTTGAAGAAAAAACTTTTTATATTCTGAAATAAAAGAATATGCCATTATAAAGATTTCATTCTTTTGTGGCTGATAGTATCCACCAGCCAGACTGTATTGAGTTTTACGCATTCAATATCGGAATCAGCCACTTTCAAACTCCATCAATACACTTATTTTTTATCCGTAAGTTGAACTTTATACATTATGTCCATCCCAAACCATCTTTCTTCACAATTACTACAATTGAAAAACGATGAGGAAGTGCGAGTCATTCTAAAAGATCAAGACGAATGGTATGACACTCTTTGACTCGTTCGCTCTTTTATACTAACAAAAAGGAAAGTTTAGAGATCTACAAAGATACACAGCAAAAATTGGAGGCATTCAACAAATTCAGTAAAGCTCGTTATCAAGAAGTCTATAGGCATTTTGAACTTCATACAAAATTATTAAAAGAAGTCAAAGGAGATTTAGACGGAGTGTTTATTAAGCTGAGGAAAATCAAAAATCAACTGGCCATAAAATATCCAAACGAAATGGAAACAGCAATACAAAAATACCCACCTCCACAAGTTGAAGACGATTGATAGAAAAATAAATTTTAATTACTCTACCACTAGGTTTGTTACAGAAGAATGTTTGACTCTAATCCATTCCTTCAATCCAATAAGCTGGTCGACTTTATTCTTTGTGCCCTCTTCAAATGCGCTTCTAAAATCAGCCATTGATTGGGATGTGATGATTCCAGTAGTTTGGGACTTGAGTGAATGATCCCATTGTATAGAACTTTCTATCAGGTTAATAATTGAATCTATTCTTGCATTTAGTAGGTCTGGCGTTGTCAAATGCTCATTGATATCCTTGATAGTGTTCTGATACATCTTGAGCAAATACGGTGTGGATCGTACTTTATCCCACAAGTAAGAATTGACAGGCTGCCCTTCACTCATTTCCAAAGGTTTGCCTGTAAGAAAACGCATTTGATCTGCTTCAACTCCATTACCGAAAGTGTAATCAAAATCCACTGGTAAAATAAGATATCGATTATAAGCGGAATGATGATGAAGGATATAATTATTTCCCGCTACACAAGAAAATAATAGAATGTATTTGTCAATATTATTTTATAGTTCACATCCTATTCTTTTACCATATTGATGAGCATCCCAATTTCCCGTTAACCATTCAACAGCTAACTGACGGATGTAGCTTGTGATATCTATATGTTCATTCCAGACCTCAACAGCTCGATGATCGTTTGGTACATCATCTGGATCATATTCTCTGATAAATTTCGTAAAGTTGATCAAATCTTCCACAGCAGAAGGCGTTCCTTCGGGAGACTCCCGTTTAATCTCATACGTCTCACTCTCATAGGATGAAGGGTCTTCGCCAAGATAATTTAAATTTGCTGTTGTTGAACCTTCTGCGGCATCTGCTTTGATCACTGCGCCAATACGAGCCTGTTTGTCTCCCCCATAAATTGTTTCACGGATAAATCTTTTTTGCAAAAAAAAAAAAAAAAAAAAAGGTGTTCGTTAGTATTCTATTTTTCGTTCTTTTAGACATTCCTATTACGATGTAGATGCTGGATCATCAACTATAAGAAATAATCCAATGGGTTTATTGTTTATATACAGCCTAATATTTAAATAATGTTAAAAGTCTATACAGAATGTAAACTTGTTTTGTTTGTATACCTAGCATAGCCTCCTCTGGCAGCCACAACACCAGTTGATCTCAAAACATCATTGTATAGTTTCTCGCGAATCATAGTTGGGTCCGTAGATTCGGGTCTTAATTTCAACTGCCAACGTCTGTATAAACCGTCGGGATATGCCTTACTTGAAATTTTGACTTTGTACGGAACCTTTGACCACTGACGACTTGAATGTCCACTCACTTTGAATGTTACATTATGAAACTCCTGAATGGAATTGTAGCTAGATATATAAAAAATTATGTCAGTAAGAGTATAAATCGACAAAAAAAAAAGGGGGGGGGTTTACTTTATGTAGGTCATTGTTGCACGTAAATTGACTTTTTTATCCATTTTTTTTGCATGCATTTCCTCAATTTGTTCAGGAGGCGCATTGATATGAATTGTGGCAACTGTTCCATCCTCATACAAGTTACTGGCTGCAGGATCTTTCATACCACCTACGTGAACGGTCTCATCTTTATCAAAGGCGTATAATTGAGGGAGTTTATGCATGTCGTCAATTTTATGCCAGTGTTGTCCATACACATCATTAAATGTCTTTTCTTCTGTTAAATATTCAGATGGTCTTTGAAATTCTTCTGTATGAATGATGCTTTTATCGATAGCTTTGGCAACAGTATATTGATACGAGTTTTGACTTTTAGGAGCCGATCCGGTATACATCATGGGAACACTGTTACTTTGCTGAAGAGGGAAAAAGTTTCCATCTACCAGAACGCCCATAGCTTTATCTGGGGTCAGCATTTGCACACTAAGTACGTTGTAAGTAATTAAATCGTCGCCCAAAACTACATTGGTACAATATGTCAAAAGACACATCAAGTACAATAGCTTTAAGACCATTGTTATATGACCTGAACGCTGCAGAGATAATAATAATTATAAAAAGGATGAAAAAGATCATTTTAAAATTTTTATTAAATAGTAAAGTTATTAGATGTTGATATGCCGAAAAATGTATAAAGAGTACAATCTATGTGTATAGGAGAAATTGGTATTTAAACCACAAAGCTACATTAAAGAAATTTTTTATGAAGAATGTTTTAATCATCGTTACTGCTGCCCTTTTTGACATAGGTTTGGCAAGAAACTTGAGTAAGCTCATGTGTCTTGACATTGATGGCTGTAAGTGAGCCACCGTATACACAGCCGGTATCCAGACCAAACGTGGTTTGCTTTATGTTTAAGCCTCTGCTAGAATCGTGGCCGTAATAAATCATGGTATTGTCCATGTTTAACAATTTTTGATTGGCGTTCCAAACAGTAGCCCATTGCTCGCCAACTCCGCTATCAATACTGGTAACGTTGTTTTTGTCAATATCACGCATATTCATCACCATATATGGAATTTGGTTCTCTAAGGAGTGAATGTTGGGATCTAACCCACCATGAACAACAATAGTGTTATTCAAAAAGGGCATGTGAAGCATGACAGGACAACTTGCAAGGTAATCATAATCTGATTGAGTGAAATTACTACAATGTAAAATATTCAGTTACCAGATATTTTTAAACTGCTGCAATAACAACTTACAAGGAAACACCAGTATGATAATTTTTAAATTTCATTGGATCTGGTACACCACCTTCGGGCATAGTGGCATCTACTGGGTACATGGCGTTTCTTCCCTTTTCAATCTCAAATGTTTTTAAACGGACAACCTTATCATCGTGATTACCACGAACACATAAAACACCAAGCTCTTTTGCCCGTCTAATAACGCCAACACTATCGGGACCCTTGGAGGTTAGATCACCAGCCAGGATAATTTGATCTTTGGTAGGATCATAATTGAGCTTTGCGATGATATCGTTGAATTCTTTGACGCAGCCATGAACATCACCAATAACAAAGATTCTTTCTTTTTGCTGCAGCGATGTATCATTGTTTGTGACGATGGCTTGCATATTAGAGTAAGGCGAAATCACAAGCTGGTTGTTTCCGGTGCTGCTGGTCTGATTATTTTTTTTATGATTGGTGACAACAACAGCCACAACAACAACAACGACAATAACTACAACAGCGGCTACTGCCATGGCGATATAACGCCACATCCTTTGTTGCTTAGGTGTTCTATCGTTCCTGGGTATTGCCTCGACGTACTCAAAACTGCTTACATCATCTCTACTGAAATGAGCCATTATTGAAAATAATTAAGATTTTTAAAGTAAGAAGAAAAAAAAAGAAGCTCAAGAAAGGGGACGACCTGTTATTAAATACCTAAAAAGGACTGCCCTTTCAGCACTTCCCGAGGCATATAACCAATAGCGTACCTTTGTACAATAATTGTTATCCTGGGTACCCAATACACTCCCGTAGTCTATAAAACCTTATTGTTATCCTTACCGAGCTTTAAGAGGGTACACGCATATTAATGTGTCCTGGTTACTATTTTGGGCTCCTGTGATAGCAAAAAAAAACAGTAACATTACATTGCATCTTAAAGTACAGCTTTCATCGAAATTATTAACAAGGTATTTCCTTTGTAATTAATCACCCAAAAATAAGTACAAATCCCGGTCGCCCTTAAATTTTATATGGCTTTTTTTGTTCTGTTTTTATGTTTGCAATTTGAAAATCATAAATGTTTTAGACAAAAAAAACAAAAAAGCTGTGTTTCCGGATAATTAATATTCCGACCCAATTAGAGTTTTTGACGTGAGTATTGTTTTTTTCCAGGAAAATAAATAAATAAAGGGGAGGCAAAGTAACTATGATTTTGTTTGTTGATATCCGATCCGAGATTTAGAATGTAGTAATCTATGACGTAAAATTACAGATAAAACAAAAGCCGAAGTTGAACACCGAAGATAATATGCGATAAAGCTTTTATATATATATATGTTTGCATACATGTCATTAAGTGTCAATTGACAGAATGGCGATATGGTAATGCTGCTAAAAAGCGGCAATTATATGAATCCACGTATGCATTATGGTGCATAGGGGCTAAAATGAGAATAGACTGTCATGACAACGATTGTTATGAAAAATATGTATTATTTATTAATACACAAGATTATACTATTATCAAACTATAGTGTTATGGTATAATTTGGGGCTTTAAAATAAAAACTATATCGCACTGGTCTAATCTGCTTCGTTCTTGTTACTAATGTGCCGGTGTTTCCTACTATGATAAAATGATGATGTTTACATTTATACGTATATATATATATTTGTATGCTGAAAGAAAAGAAAAGCAAGGGGATGTACAATTGATGATTGTCTATGATATAGCATTACTGTTATTATTCTGAGCTACTAACGGGCTATTTTGAAATGCGGGAGATCCCACAAGTGTTGTAGACAGTAATGCTTCATTACTTCTAGTTAATCTAGTATGTGCTGGAGAAGCATGGTTGTCATTTGCTTCTATCGCTTGCGGTTGGGAAGTATTCTCGTCATTATTAGCACAAGCTGCGGGAGAACCTGAGCGATTTTTTAAATCTCTTATCTGCTCTTCATCATTATCACTTTGCTCAGAATGATTACTGCTCGGATGTAAAGAACTCTCTGCCGTTACATCCAACCGATTGGTATCATCATGCTCTCTTTCTTCATCCTCATTGACTTCTGGTACAGTATCGATAGGTGATAATACTTGTCCGGTGGATTGTTCCTGTTTTTGTTGTTCTTTCGCAATACTGATGGCTTCTAATACTTCATCGACTTCAACTGCTACACTAGCTTCCAAATCAAAATAGTTTCGACAGAGCGGACATGAAAAGCCTGGGTAATTCTGGAATACAATGGGGCGAAGGCATTTAAAATGGAAAATATGGGAACAAGGAGCGATAAATAAAGCTTGAAAAGGAGCAATGGCATAAAGACAGATACAGCATTCTTGAATATCCGCTCGATCCATCTCTGTAATGTGATGACGACTCATTAAATCCGATAACGGCACTTGCTTTGGAGAGTCAGGAGCAGCGATATCAGCTGAATGCTCGTGAACTTTTGTTGGTTCTCTATGAAGACCAAGATCTGTTGTTGGTACTGTTGGTGCAGTTGGTGAGGCAGTTGCGTCTGATGAAGGAGTGATGTTGTTGATAGGTGATCCAATTAAATGGTTACGTAATTGTTGAAATGCGGTTCTTGCGAATGGACTGTTGGGGTTTTGAATCTGACGATTAATTTCGACACGTATTCTAACTGCTCTATAGATTGATTCCACTCCACCCTGGTAGTCAACACCTAATTGGATCGTATCGCCGTCTTTTAATTCATACGGTTCACTAACATGATTTGGCGGGCTAAGTCTACAGCGATTTAAAAATGTACCGCTGGATGACCCAATATCACGAATAAAAATCTTGTATAAACATTAGGATCAAATGTTCAGTTGTTTATTGATTTATTTAATTTACCTTTCTCTGCTCGGTCCAAATTTCAGCATGATTACGACTTACGACTTTACTTTTAAATGACAATCTTTCGGATACAATGCTTCTATCTGAAAAACGACCAATGCGATAAACAAGTCCTGGTTGAAGTTCTCTATCAATTATATCAAATACAAAACTTCGATTTGACAGACCAACGTTGGGAACTAGTCTAATTCGAGGATGGGTGATGACGGCTTCATGATCACCATCACCACCATTTGGACGAGTGACGGATGCCTCGGTTGTGTTCACATCAAGTGGGGGTACAGTGGTTGTATCACCCGATGGTGCTATAATAGGCGAAGTAGGTGATGAATTGGATAGGCGCCGATGAGCACGTCGAAGACTAGCAAAACCTCGAGATATTAAAGGAGGTGCAGGATTACTTGAGGCAGATAAGCTTCTATTGCGAGGCATATTAACGGTATTTGTATTTGTTATATTAGATGATATGTTGGTTGTTACTACAGGATACATAAACATTAAAGCATCCAACAACTATCTTTTTAATTTTGGAAGAAAAAATAAATGAAAAAAAAATCAGAATGAACCGAAAACAGAATTTATAGTGACAAAACGAGCAGTCACTGTTTCACACGCCAATTATTGGCGAAATCCTTTGATTTAAGGACGCTAAACAATTAGTCCCGGACAGTCCATCTTGGGGAGATTACACGTTTTTCTTTTCGATTAGAAATAAAAGTTAATCTTTAAGTTCCATACACTCTGGGATACTTTGTCGTCCGTATCTCTAATTCTATCGGCAAAAGATTATAGGTCGCCTTGACAACGAGCCCTGACAAGAATGAATTTTTCAAAGTACGGTTATACAACTGACTTTACTTTCTGGTAAGAGTGTTCCCGACTTTCCTTATCTGGACCACACAAAACCTTTGTTATTGGAGACTGGAAAATCTCTTAAACTATTTACCCCCTTCTTTTCGCCTGTTGCCTAAAAATGCATGATAAAAACATGTTTGTATGTTTACATTTTCGATGGCAAAACTATTCCCGCTCCCTTTTCGACGGAATCACATCACCCCCATCCTCCTTTAAAAGCCTTCCTAAACGTTGTTTGCGTCTATTTACATCGGTTTCCCGTAACCGTTTATTTATCGGCATGGGATATATATGGTCTTCAATTTTAAAGGGGGTGGGGGAGAATTCCTTGAAATATGAGCTATCATGATCAATATAAATTGTTTTAAAAATAGAATTTTGACGTATTTTGGCGGAGTGAACACTTTGGCTGTTATTCTTTAACCGTGATATGTACAGCACAGATAGGTAATTGATAAATTAACAAAGTTTATTCACCACTGTTTTATGTTACTTTTTGTGCTTTTGCTTATATATTAATTAAATGAACGTAAGTGGGGCCGTACAATATGAACAAGTACTACACTTGTCAAATCTAAACTTGGGCAATTTATTGGATTTAATCGAAATGATGACATTTTGTAATTCAAATAAACTAATCCAAACATGGAAATATCTAACGAGTTGTAATGTTTACACCGAGTAATGATTTTTTATCCTAAAGAGTGTTATGATCCGCAATCCCATAAGCGGCTAGGGTTCTAATGCTACAGAAAGTAGAATTTCACTTTGATCCCTTTTAATTTCAAAGCAACTTGAATGCGCTAATAGTGAGGTCAGCAAGATGTAATTAGGAAATGTTAGAATATACCATATAGGGGAAGACGAGTTAGATTGTATAGCCACAACTTGAAACCAAACAAAAACATTATAATTGAATAGTTATTTTGCGCATCTAACTTTAAGACAAATATTTATGCAGTTGCAATGGCGTTAAGTGGCAAGTAAATACATAACTAGTGATCAATCAAAACTATTTTTCTCATTGAATTTAGGATAGAGAACAATGTATTACTATGGAATGTAGACGACGACTCAAACAAATGTCAACGAGATGTGTGAGATAGTTTCTTCATAATATCATAAAAAGAGAACTGGCTCACGCCAATTCATGGTGTAGAGACGACTCCGCCAGTAATGCAAAATTGGCCCGGCTCAGCCACCCAATTTTCACTGCTTTTATTCTTAATTTTTTTACTTTAGATCTCGATTTAATTCCATTGTTCCTTTTAACTGTTAAACTTAAATAGAAATGGTTGCAAAAAAGCCATTGGCAAAGAAGCCAGCATTTAGCCAGAAAAATGCATCAAAGTTCACTACTAAAAATAAAGAGGAAGAAGCACCCAAAAAGGAGCTTTCCAAATCCAAGTTGAAGAAGCAAGAATTTCAACGTAAAAAGTACAACAAGGATAAGAAGAAGCCTTCCAAAAACGAAGACGAAGAAGATTCCGATTTTGAAATTGTACCTACTGTTGGTAAAACCAGTGGCGACTTTAGCGACGATTCTGACGACGATTCCGATCTCGAATTAGACATGTTTGGCAAATTTAAGGCAAAGAAGCCTGCTGCCATCGCTGTTGCTGCAACTGCTGCCTCGGTTAAAAAACAAAAGCCTATTACAATGAACGATAGTGATGACGAGGGAGATGAAAAGTTTATTGCTTCTGAAACTCTTGCTGCTAACCGTAAAAATAAGAAATCTGGTGGTTTCCAATCTATGGGTAAAGCATCTAAATGTCAAAAAATATAAAACAAGGCACTCACATATGTTTTTATTATCATAGGTTTAAGTAACAACGTGTTTAAGGCTATTATTCATAAGGGTTTTAAAGTACCTACACCAGTTCAACGTAAGTGTATCCCTCTTATTTTGCAAGGTGATGATGTTGTCGGTATGGCTCGTACTGGTTCCGGTAAAACCGCTGCCTTTCTGATTCCTATGTTGGAAAAACTCAAGGCACATTCTGCTAAAACTGGTGCCCGTGGATTGATTTTATCACCTTCTCGTGAATTAGCCCTTCAAACACAAAAGGTTTGTAAGGAGTTGATGAAGTATACAGATCTTCGCAGTGGTTGTATTGTTGGTGGTGATAGTTTGGATGAACAGTTTGAGATGATTGCATCTAATCCTGATATTTTGATTGCTACTCCCGGTCGTTTGTTACATGTTTCCGTCGAAATGAATCTTGATCTTCGTACTATCGAATATGTAGTTTTTGATGAAGCTGATCGTTTGTTTGAAATGGGTTTTGCTGTTCAATTGCATGAAATTCTTTCTCGTCTTCCTCCTAGTCGTCAAACCTTGTTGTTCTCTGCTACTTTGCCTAAGATGCTTGTTGATTTTGCTAAGGCTGGTTTGCAAGAGCCCACCTTGATCCGTTTAGATGTGGATACCAAGATTTCTCGTGATCTCGAAATGGCGTTTTTCGCCGTCAAGGATAATGAAAAGGAAGGTGCTCTTTTGTACTTACTCAAGAATGTTATTAAGTTACCAAAGAAAACACAGAATGAGGATCAAACCGATGTTAGAAAGTACAAGAAGAAGAAGGAGAAGAAGGAACAATCCGGTACTGAAGCTGATAAACAAACTATCTTGTTTGCTGCTACCAAGCATCACGTCGAATATTTAGCTACACTTTTGGACATTGCTGGATACCAAGTTTCTTATGTTTATGGTTCTCTTGATCAAACCGCTCGTAATATTCAAATTAACAGATTCAGAAATGGTGTTACTAATATTATGGTTGTTACTGATGTTGCCGCTCGTGGTATTGATATTCCTATCTTGGAAAATGTTATCAACTACGATTTCTGTGGTTCTTCCAAGGTATTCGTTCATCGTGTTGGTCGTGCTGCTCGTGCCGGTCGTCGTGGTTGGGCTTATTCTTTCGTCACGTCTGAAGAATTACCTTACTTGGTCGATCTTCAACTTTTCTTGACCCGTCCTCTTGTTCTTGCCGGAGAGAAGGAAGAATACGATTATACTTCTGATTTAGTCATCGGTTCCATGCCTAAGGAAGCCTTGATTGATGATCAAGCTTGGGCAGCTGATAAAATTTCCAAGGATGCTAGTTTGGATGGTATCTACAGAACAGCCTTAAATGCTTACAAGTTGTATAACCGCACCAAGCCCCGTGCTGCTGCCGAAAGTTACGGCCGTGCCAAGGAAGTGATGAAAAAGAAGGCCTACAATAACCTTCATCCTCTTTTGATCAACGAGGAAAACCAAAGTGCTTCCGAACTTCAACGTGCTAGTTTGATTGAAGCTATCTCTGGATTTAGACCTGCCGAAACCATTTTTGAATTTGGTATTCGTGGTAGTCGTAAGCTCACTCCTGCTACTGTTATGATGCGTGGTCGTCGTGGTGTTGTCGATAAGATTATTACTGCTCATAAAACTAAGACTCAGGCCGAATCAGCTGTTTTAGATAAACCTTTGGATGTTCGTGATGAAAAGAAACTCGTCGAGAGTTTAGGTGGTGATGTCGAAGAGGAAGAATTAGCTCAAGCATTCAATATACCAGCCTCTAAGGAAGACAAAAAGAAGAGTTATCGTGACGAAGAGTTTTACATTTCTTATACTCAAAAGGATGCTAACACCGAACGTGGTTACTCTATGAACAATGAAGGTAGTTTCATGGAGCAAGCTAGTAAGGCTCAATTGGATCTTACTGGTGATGATAACGATGCTATCAAGAAGAGTCAAAACATGCTTCGTTGGGATTCCAAAAAGAGAAAGTTCATCAAGGGTAGTGGTATCGGTTCCGATAACAAGAAGTTGATTCGTACCGAAAGTGGTGCCTTGATCTCAGCTTCTTACAAGAGTGGTCGATATGATGAATGGGCCAAGAAGAAGCATATTACCCTTCCCCGTGCTGGTGAACGTGAATTGGATAATGCTGCTAACATGGCCCAAAAGCGTTTCCGTCATAACAAAGAAGAAGAGGCTAAGCGTGTGGATCCTCTTGCTTATGACTATGATAAGAAGATGAAGAAGAGAAAGATGAACGAGACAGAATCTATTGTGGACAAGGATGGTATGGGTAAGAAGCGTTTCGGTGACCGTGCCAACACCAAGAGTGAATTAAAGGATGCCAGTCAAATCCGTAAAGATCGTGTTGCTCTCGAAAAGAGAAAGGAGAAATCAAACCGTCCCTCATCTGGTCGTGGTGGCAGCTCTCGTGGCGGTAGCTCTCGTGGCCGTGGCGGAAGCTCTCGCGGTGGCGGTAGCTCTCGTGGTGGAAGCTCTCGTGGTGGAAGCTCTCGTGGTGGAAGCTCTCGTGGAGGAGGATCCAGTCGTGGTGGAAGAGGTGGCGGAAGAGGTCGTGGTCGATAAATCATTCCTTTGCGCACCCTTTCTGCTCGAAGTATAACAACCCCTGTAATATAAATTCACAATATACAATATAAACTAGAAAAACAATCAATAAACATCACAATAATACAACATGTGGTTATCACAAGGTACAATCAGTCGATGCTGCGCATTTTAGACTTGTGGCCGACTCTGTGCGCTTAAAATTTTGACTCATATGGAACTCCGGTTCCGGTGATTACTTCCCGTGAATTTAATTTGCATAAATAGCAAGGCCTCTTGTTTTCTTGAGAAGCATTATATTTTTTTAAACATGTCCCAAATTAAAGTAGATGTTCTTGTAAGCGGTGCAGGACCAGTAGGTCTATTCTTCGCTTACCAAATGGCTAAGCGCGGTCATTCCGTATTCTGTGTCGATCCCAAACTAGGCCCGACTGATCAAAGCAGAGCTTTACTCATTTCTGCTCGTACACTAGAAATCTTGGAAGCCAGAGGTCTCGTTGCCGAGATCCTATCGAAAGCTTATGTTACTAGTGGCATGAGAATGCATAGAAACGGTGTTTATGTAAAGTGAATTTATAACAAAGATAAAATTAAATTTGACAAGTTGCTACTGTTATATAGAAAGCGCAAATTGAAGCTGACGCCGATACACCCTTTTCGCACATAACTGTTCTAATGCAAGGTATTACCGAACGGATACTTGTCGACAGACTGAATGAAGATACGGGTTGTAGAGTAAATTGGAATACCGAACTTGTGTCTTATACCCAAAACAAAGACTCGGTTACCTCAATCGTTCGTAATGTTCAGACCAAAGAAGAACAACAAATCGAATCAACTTATATTATTGGAGCTGATGGTAGTCATTCTAGAGTTAGAAAAAGTAACCCAGATTGGACGTATGAGGGTGTGTCAGTCCAAACCAAATGCTTTGTGGCAGATTTAACCTTGAAGGGTGATAATATTGAGAAAATGACGGATAAATCAAACGTATTCATGAAAGGATCACGTAAATACTATTAGATGTTAATTAGGTTATATTATCTAACTCCTTTTTACAGATGCCTTGGGTGTCATACGTCTTCTGCCGCTCAAAGAGACTGACGATGACAGTCATCACTTTCGAATCTTTGGCAATTTAGAAGCTTATCAATGTAGTGAGCAAAATCAGAACGATCCTACACATGGATTAATTGATAAGAATCAAGAAGAGCCACCTACACTTGAATTTCTTCAGTCCTGGGTTGATGAAATTACCTGCCCACTCAAACTTGAAGCCAGTGATATTGTATGGTCATCCTATTTCAAGATCAATGAGAGAATAGCCAACGGATTTAGAAAAAATAGGGCGTTTCTTATAGGAGGTTTGTCATGTTCATTATAGCTATAACATGTGTCTAATGGAGTCTATAGATGCTGCTCATTGCCATTCGCCTGTAGGGGGTCAAGGAATGAATTTGGGTCTTCAAGATGGTAAATATAAACATGATTTAACGTCCTCATTTAATTGATGTTTTTTTAGCTGATAACCTTGCATGGAAGATGTCAGATGTATTGAGAAATTATGCATCTGATCCCGAAAAATTGCTTGATTCATACAGTAACGAGGTATTTATAACAGGCTTGATGATATCAAAGGCCATTTCTTAATTATTTTTTTATACAGAGAGAATTACAAGCTAAGAGAACTATCGAAACAACTAGCAATACAACAAAAACGGGCTTCTCTAACAGTGCACTGGTTGGAAGTGTTCGCTCACTGTTTTTAACTGCTGCGCTCATATTGCCCCAATTGAGACATTTTGCTTTTAATAATATGATGCAGGTAAAAAAAATAAAAATAAAAAAGACATATAATATGTAACTCATCAAGTTATCATACTTGTTAGATGTATGTTACAGTTAATCCTAACTCTGATATCCTGGGCACATCTGATAAAGGTCTTATTGAAGTAGGTCATTTTTTACCTGACACCGGTACCTTAAGAAAAAGTATCCTTCCTCAATCCAAAAGACCGCATAACGCCATTCAACGTAACAGTCTTCGTGAACTTTTGTTCCATAATGAAAGTTACACTGCTATCTTGGTTGCAACCTGTTTTCAAAGACAATTACCAAACAGCGATTTGATTGAAAAGTTTTGGACACGCACAAGAGCTTACCCAATCAAGCGCCTTGTTATCCAATCAGCCTGGCATTGTCATATTATGGGTAAATATCCTAAATATGTGTCAAAGGATGAGGAAGATACTGCAGAAGAATCATTTTATAGCGAAGAAAGAATGGACCCATCATTCTCTGTCACAAGTCGTGTTGGATTATATCCATTTTTAAATGCATACTTTGCAAGTGAAAACCCACCAAGCGTTTTACTTATTATTCGTCCTGACCTTTACGTTGCACATTCAAAGTTTATCAACAATGAAACTGAATTGAACGGCGCCCTAGAATTCCTTGGTTCAGCTTTTGCTTAAAGACCTTATTAAATAAATCGAGCACATAGTTATTTTTAAAACACATTGAATTATGGCTAGCTGTTGCATATTACTCAGGTTTCCACAATATATAGATCAACTTACATTTAAAATCTAAAAACAAAATAATCGCTGAGTAGCTGGGAAATTCGTTAAGATGCGCCTTATTGTCTGAACGTTTGTCTTATATCGTGAAAAAATGATATCTTATCAAACTTATTGATTAAGTATATAGTCAATATTTAACAAGAGGAATTAATCAGTGGATATGTTAGAAATTACCAAAACGGAAGAATTAGCTATTAAAAGTTCTAGAAATGTAAATGTATTCTCATTCATACCAGCGTGAGGTCTCCAAGGAGGTTGTTGCATTCACAACCACATTTCTGAACAGCTTCGGTAGGCAATTCATTGCTAAAAATCAAACTGTTCTTAAGAGATGTCCTGGTGCAGACGGGTGCCTGTTGATATATTACATGCGACAATAAATCATCAATAATTACAAGCTTTCTTGTTATACTAGAAATGTATTAAATGGGTCATTTTCACGAAGATAAAACCTAGCCATATGTCCAGCAATGTTACACAATCGACATATGGTGGCTTTTTACGATATCAATACATGTTCCCCAGAGTGCATGTGCTTGTTTCATGCGAGATTAGAAGACTCAATCTCCGTTGCTAAGCCACTTGATTATCTCAATTGTTTTGCCCTGTTTTTTCTAGTTCTTCCCTCTGCCTTATCGTTACGCCACAATGTCATTAACAAGCGTTGGAGAAGACTATCCTTTAAGCAAAGAATATTTGGAAATGTCTGAAAGAAGCTCCTCTCCTAAAAAAACAAAATTTTACGGTCTGATTATTCTTGACTTGAATGGCACACTGTGCTCACGTACAACAGTTAAATCCTTTTATACACGTCCACATGTAGACACTTTTTTTGACTACATCTTTAATAATTTTACGGTTATGGTTTGGAGTTCCGCACAAGAAAGTTCCGTTAAGAATATGTGTAAAATGTTTGAACCACACAAGCCAGCCATTGTTTGGCATCGAGGTCACCTTGGACTTTCTGCAGAAGATTTCTATAAGGATGTTGAAGCATTAAAGGATTTGAACAAAGTATGGGAGGCCTACCCTCAATTCAGTGCGAAAAACACAGTTGTACTAGACGACACACGAGAGAAATTAGCTGCACAACCTTATAATTTGGTTCTAATGAGAACGTTTGACCATAACACTCTTGGACCGGAAGGAGAGCGTGATCTACTTAAAGTCATACATTACTTGATGTTAGCCCAGGTCCACAGGAATTTCTGTAATTATATTCGATACTTACCCTTTGAACACACTTTGGATTGGTGTACAGTTCCAAACTTGATCGTCGATACACATCTCAATCACTTTGTAAACGGTAGAAATATCAATCCTGCTCCAGAAGACGTGATGAAGTTATTACGTGTTTTACCGAATCCATCTGATGTGTCTCGGGAGATAATGGAAAAAGAAGCGAAGGCCTTAGCCAGAATAAAAAGAAGGAAGATCAAGAAATTAGCCATGCAAACTCAACTTAAATCCAACGACAGCACAGCGACAAGAATTATCGAGCCAAGCAACACTGTACAGCCAATTAACACTGCACAGCCAATTAACACTGCACAGCCAATTAACACTGCACAGCCAATCAACATTGCACAGCCAATTGATACCACACAACTACTTGATCCAATGCCTATTATTCAGTCTATGAACAGTGTTCAAATAACTGATGATACACAGCAGGCAGATATAGAAGAAATAGAACCTTCGAATATAGTCAGTAACACTGTTGATTTGCTGCGTGGCGTGTTTCAAATGGCTACAGATACTATGAAAACTTGGAGAGCAAATGGAAATGAAGAGCCTGTCCAGAGCACCAGTTCACTTTCAGATGTCAGTATGATGGAAATCGATGAAGAAGCTACCAACGAAACCAGCGAAAGTGTTTCAACAACTGACAATACCGAGGCTATCCCAGAATTAATAATCCCAGAGGTGGAATCAAATTACATCAACGAATCAGACATGGAGGGTGTGGAGGATGTGGGTCTGATGGAAGAGATTTTACCTAACCCTTTCGAAGCTATATACATGCAAGCATTTCCGTCTGATACAATCAGGTCTAAGCACACTCCCATGAGAAAAGCAAAAAAAACTGATCCACCTGAGAAAAAAAAGCAATCCAAGGCCGCCAAAAAGTCCTCAAATGAAGATGCAAAACCACATGGTGATCCAATAGAATTATTGAAAACAAGACCTGTCAAATCAATTCTTAAATCATCAAAAAACTTCGTCCCCTACGTCAATAAGGAAACTCTTATCAATAATGAAACAGGATCTGGGACGCCGCCAGAGACACTTTCTAGTTTGGCTGAAGTACTGAGGTTAAGAAAAGTAAAAAGAAGGTTACGTCAAGCAAACGATGGGACTATTTAATAACAAAAATAAAAAATGAATTTTAACCCAATGAAGGTAAACGCAATTCTTCAAGTGGGATTGGAATAAAATTATTTATGTCAATATCAACAGATTGCAACTTTTCCATACAATGATTGGGCACTAGTTTATGTATCAGATCAGGTCTGATGGACAGCTCTGTTTCAAAAAATTAAAATGAGTTACATATTCAATTAAGTTTTTGTATTATTTACCTTCTCGAGTGAAATTAAATAATTCGGGCAAATCCCTACCAGTTGCCATCTTGGTTTCTGGGTTACGAAGTTCATCAAAAAATGGATGCACTAAAGCTTCACTTGCAGTCGGTCTTGCTTTGGGATCATATTGTAATATATGGGATAATAAATCAATAGCCTCTGGCGGTGTTCTTGATTTGAATACTTTAGATAGAGGGTGAGGTTTGATAGAGGGGAATTTATGGTCTGTGTAATTGGGATTCATAGTCAAGATCTGGTCTTTTGATGGTGTTCCAAGTACTTTGATGATCTCGACCAGCTGATCGATACCACTTTCACCTGGGAATAGTGGCTGTCCCAATAATAATTCTCCCATAACGCATCCAGCGGACCATATATCTATGCTTGAGGTATACAAGCTAGCACCAAAAATCAATTCAGGCGCTCTGTAATAGCGAGAACAGATGTAAGCAACATTCATACATCCTTCTACTAAAATCTTTGCACTTCCGAAATCACAAAGCTTTAAAACCCCAGATATAGGATGGACAAGTAAATTTTGTGGCTTGATATCGCGATGGCAGATACCTAAAGCATGCGAATAAGCTAGTGAACGAAACAGTTGGTACATGTAAAGTTTAACAATCAACATTGGCACTGCCTGCTTGATCTTGGTGTAATGTCTAGATACACGGTATACTGTTTCAGGTACATATTCCATAACCAAATTAAGATAAACATCATCTTTCTTGAATCGTTTTGGGAGCATAATAGTAAACAAAGTCAGCGAAGAATTGGGGGGAAAAAAAGAGAAAAAAAAAAAAAGAGGTACTTTTGATAAGTTTTGCTGATTGTTTATTACTATTTGTGTAAACTCACCTTCCCTCCATCACCTTGAGAGTAAAAATATGCCTTCAAACCACAAACATTGGGATGGCTCATCACTCTCATAATTTCCAACTCTCGATTCTATTTATAAAGTTAACCTGCAATATCAGAAACAAGACAAGTTTGATATAGTACCTTAAATCTTTTATCTTGTAACACTTTCTTGATTGCAGCATCTTCACCGTCATGTGAGAGTTTCACTTGGTAAACAACACCGAAAGAGCCATTACCAATCACTTTTTGATGAGAATATTGTAATTGAATGTCTTGCCCGCTCTCGCCATCTTTTGCAGGTACGCGTACTGTTCGAAGAGAATCGAATGCATCGCCTACTAGAATATAATATTATTAAAGACACTGAGTTGAATAGCTGGTGTAGTATTATATCATACCTGAAAACTTGAACTGATTTAAATTAGAAGTAGACATTTTAATATTGAAGAAAGCCCTTTTTGGCTGCTGAGCAAAAACAAACTTATTAAAACATATTCCACTCCCGGCGCTCAACTAATCTTGATCTGATTACATAAGCCCTTTTTTTCCAGATCAATACTTGATGTTTTCCAGCGGGTATCAGAGAAACATTTCTCACAGACTTTTGCAGAAAGCCTAAACTATGTTAAAATCTTTTAAAAATACAATTTAAAAACGGAAATGTCTAGTTGTTTACTACGTTTAAGTATCACAGAATACATACAACTAATGGCAATAGATATGTAGTAAATATTCTATGGAATATGCATTTACATAACATGCACGGTGTCTTTCAGTTTGAAATCACTGCAGTAAAAAAAAAATTATTAGTCTGGTTGCTTTTGCTACTAATGTGCAGAAATAGATGTAAATCTACAAAAATATAATGGTTACAATAGCCAAATGCAATTACGATATATAATACATTTTAGGTGGCCTATTAAAGCTATATTATATGTTGCCTATTTAGATATGTCGTATTTCTTCTTTGCAGTAAATCTCGATCACCAAATTGATTATCTTTAAGCGAGCATTGTTCCCGTATTCTTTAATTGAAGACGTTCGAACAAGGCTACTTTTACGACGTTTTTTAACTAACCTGGTTTATTAATTACTATCTGTTGTTATAACTAAATTTCTTTTTAAATTAAACAAACTATATGTATTCCTCTTGAAGAACTTGGTACTATTATTATTATTTCAGGTGCTCTGAAATTATGCTGTATTAGTATAATTCGTTTAATTTTATACGTTTGATTCAGCATAAATGCGCCGGTGAAAAACTAATACATAAACGATGATGGTTACCAATTTATCCGATTCTTATTGACGAAAGAGATTGTTTTAAGAATTAAAATGCTTTTTATTATTGCAGGTAGCCGTGATTTTTTTACACGCTCTAATTTTCGCTTCGTCATTTTAGTTTAGAACGGTATATTGTAATGTTTAAATAATATAATTATCACAGCACGATAGTTCGCTCTTTTTTCTCTGGGGACATCCTTTTAGCTACCATGATAACGATACGTTATTATTGCTAGGTTTAACCAGCGCTTCTTTGGGTTCAAAATGGCTGTATTATAACGCTTCATAAGGGACACTATCCGTAGT
Organism: Mucor mucedo; assembly: GCF_025094135.1. Classification (NCBI taxonomy): domain Eukaryota; kingdom Fungi; phylum Mucoromycota; class Mucoromycetes; order Mucorales; family Mucoraceae; genus Mucor; species Mucor mucedo. The sequence continues at coordinate 74,525 of NW_026252334.1, read as the reverse complement.
ATCCGTAGTAGAGGGTGTAGAGGGTGAAACAATTTCTATCGGACAAGAGAACACAAAAGCCTTCAACTACAAGTTCTTTGTGTAGTGGTTTTCTTAAGCATTACGTGTGCTATGTACTTTTTGATGATGGCTTACTTTGTGATTTTTTAACTGGGACAATTGGGGCATGATAATTTTATTATTTCTGTTAAAACTTTCATATTTGCTTATTGATTTAAAAAAAATTGTCATATTAACGCTTAACTAACAAATATCTGGCTTAAACTACATAGTAGTCCTTTCTAGTTCACGAACTAGTTTTAGCCTTAAAAAAAGTTTAATTTACAGCATAATGCATCATGTTACAGAGTATTATTAGATAAACACGCATTACGTTTAATAAGTATTAATATATGTGAATATTCGAGAATGATCTGGTTGCAATTATATTTGTAATGCTGTAACAAAATTTCATTATCGATTGAAAATCAAGATGGTGTATTGCCTTGCCAAAACAGCTAATTCAAAAAGAAAAAAAAAATCAATTACTTGATTGGGTAAGGCCTTTTGTTGTATTTTTTTGCCCGCCTTTTCTCACCTGTTACACGACAAAATGACTAACCTTATTTAAAACCCCACATCTCTCCATAGCATAAGAATCAGGACCCTTTCTCTAACCCATTTATCCGAGGAAGAATGGACAGGGGGAAGGGTCCTAACTGACTTAAATTCAGATATCCGATGTTATCTGAATTAAAGTTTTTGTTGTAACCAGATTTTATCAGACAATAAATACATATAAGGCAGGAAGTGTTCAAAGCACAAAAACTAGCTTTTTATTTTTTTCAGCGATGTGGTATTAGTTTATTGTTTTTTTAAATATTATTGACATATATGTACAAAAGGGAAAGACGAATTAAATTAAAGAAGCATGCCGGCAATAGCAGCTGAAATCCAAGTACTAAAAGCACCACAGATCATGGCAGATACAGCTAATCGAGCAATGTCTCCACTTCTCTTTGGAGCCAATGTACTCAATACACCAATTTGCATACCAACACTACCCAAATTAGCAAACCCACAAAGGGCATAGGTAGTAATCATGTAGGAGCGATGTGTAATGACCTTACTAAAGGTGTCGGACAATTGTTGATATGCAAGAAATTCATTAGCCCAGATTTTGGTAGCTAGCAATCTACCGACAATCACAAGATCTGAGTTATCAATACCCATTAACCAAGCAACCTATTAATAAAAATAAATGTCAGCAAAAAAAAAAAAAATCGCCTGTTTAAATAGAAAACTTACGGGTACAAACAAATATCCAGTAATAAACTGAAGTGTTAACTCCTCGATATAAACAAAGTTGCCCAACCACGTCAAAAACGCATTGACAGCGTACAAAAGAGCAAGCAACGAAATCAAATTGGCAATCATTGAAAGAGCAATGCTGATACCCGTAGCAGCACCGAAACCGGCGGCGTGTAATGCATTAGCGGGCTTTTCATCACTAGGAGGGACACGAATCTCATGAGCAGTAACAGGAACATCTTCCTCAGGGACTCTCATTTTAGAAACCGCGATTGCGCAAGGAATCGACATGATACAGGATGTTAAGAGCGCTTGGCCATCCACACCCATCGCAATATAACCATAAAGCACTGATCCAGAAATAGTTGCAAATCCGGAACACAAGACTTGATGCATTTCGGAGTTAGTCAAATAGGGTAAGAAGGGTTTAATCAACAGGGCGTTTTCTCCTTGACCCAAGAAAGGTGAAGCTACTGCTACCACGGATTCAGCACCAGATACTTGTAAGAGCGCGACAAAGAACACTGCACATTTTTGGAGAAGCCACTGAAGTGCTCCATAGTAATACAAGATTTGCACTGTGGCAGCAAAGAACACAAGTGTAGGGAACACAGTAACAGCAAAGATTCCGGAATCGGCAACAACATCACCGAAGACAAATGCTGTACCATAATGTGCCTTAGAAAGATAGCCTTGTGCAAAAGTGGATGCCCAATTAAAAATGTCGTTTCCGACCGTGCTACGGAAGACGAAAAGTGCAAGTAAGAACTGGAATAAAATTCCACTAAAGATAGTATTCCAATTGACAGCCTTGCGGTTTACAGATGTGATATAGAGAGAAAACATGAAGACAAAAACACCGAATAAGGCAATTAAACGTTGAATTCTAGTGGAGTGATCATTCTCTGGCAAACTGAAAATAGTGCAGACAATAACAGTAAGCACGAGAAGACCATAACCAATTGAGCGAATGTGTTTGGGAAGACGCATAATAGGTGCACCAACAAAGCGGACGCAAGTCATCCAAGTGTCCGAGACATATTGAGAAGGTACATAATCAAAGAACCTGTAGCACATGAAAAAACCGTAGATCAAGCCCAAGATAAGGTTTTCTTGACTATAACCTCTAGGGACCTGAAGAGCAAAAGAGGCAGCTACAAACCCGGTAGCAATAAGGACTTCAGCCCCGCTAAACAGAGTCAAAAAGTTTAATAAAAACTCAAGAAAAAACAATGTTGCTATAACTTACTGGAACCAAGGAAGATGTCGTTTATAAAACAAGCCAAACTTGGAAGCCTTTTTGACATGCTCGGATTCATGACAATCAGAAAAGACTTCATCCTTTTCATTGAGAATAGAAGGAATATCGATGGCCGTAGTGGTACACTTTTCTTCGACAGGCTTCTTGACATCGGAATGAGAGTCGAGAGCATCGGTCAAGCTGGTATGAGTACGATGCATCAAGTTGTCTTCAGCAGAGAGACCACTAGGTTGATTGTTATGAATAGACATGATTTAAACCGGCAGGGGCTTTCAAATTAGAACTCTTGTTGTTTTATGTATGTAGTAAATAGAAGAAGAAAAGAGAGAAAAAAGAGTTGACCTTTACGTTCTAAGACCGTACTATATAGTCCTAAATCGATAATGAAAAAAAAACACATTGGAACTCCATAAAATACCTTTTTGACAGTTGTATTCGATTGGTTGAGATTTAGGGTTTTGAAAAAAATTTATACAAAAAAAAAAAAAAAGCTCTCCACTCAACGAAGGGTGGGAAGTTCTTATTTCAGAGTTTTGTGTATCCACACCCCCATAATTAAAAGATAGCGTGAGAAATAGAATCGTAATTCGAGTACGAAAAAAGTAATGACAATTGTCATGTTACAATTAAACAACAACAACAAAAGATTAAGTTGAGATCCAATATTAAATCACAGAAAAAAAATTGCTTTTTTTAATTTTACAAATTGTCCGTGGAATTCCTTGAATCAAGACCAAGTAACGTTGGTAGCGCACCCATTCTATTTTTTTTTTTTTTTTTTAATATTCATTGTCAACAAATTTCCAAATATTCTAATTTACCTGCTTAGAAACATTTGCAATCGAAGTCTCGAACATTCTTGATATAGCTGAAACTTGCTGGAGTCCTTATCTGTCCCGGCTTTCAATTTTCTTATAAACACATAGAATTCAATGACTGAAGCGATCCTGTCATGGCAATATTTGTCAATATACGACCATTCATCAAAGTACGATATCCGAAATCTCCAGCTTTCATTTTCATCCAGAACTCTTCCACATGCTTGACAACCAGGGGTATCTTGCGACGACGACGACGATGAGGATGAAGAAAATCGATCCCATAAACGGGTTTTCACTTTAATACTATCAGCTTTTGTCGGCGCTTGTATAAACCCTGGGGGACATGGCTCTACCAGACACGTTTTGACCAGTATGGCGTCCAAGATCTTTTTACTGCTTATTTTAGGATTAGGGCCAAACCGCAGGCAAGGTTCAATATCCGTCTTCAAGCATGATTTCATAAATGACGTGGTATATAATTTTGATAGACTAATGGACCTTATCGATTCTCTAAACTGTTCAAATTCAGTTATCATAGCATCATCTTGGACTTGTTGATTGTATTCTTGATTGATTTCAATTGGTTGTGATTGGTCCAATAATAAGGTGGACATGTCTAATTGTGCCCGTAACAAGTAATTTTCGTGTGTGGATATAAATGCAGAGAAAGATTGAGGGTTTAATTGCTGTGAGTTTGAGTCTTGATTGGTCATATCTTTACGAAGTTCCTTAAGTTCGGCTTGTACGCTAGTTAATTGAGATTCCACTCCCTTTAATTGATTATTGACTTCATCGTGCTTTAACTGAATCGCCAGCTTTTCCTTCTTTTCAACCAGCACCATGCTATTTGCCTCTTCAAACAGTTTCTGTGTCAAGTCATGGAGTTCTATTTCCACTAATTTTTTGGATTGTTCGATAGCAATAGTGTGAGCGATTTCATCCTTGTGTTTTAATTGGACAATTTCGATATCCCCATTTAGCGAGTCGATTTTATTGGTCATATTCTCTAATAATTCTTGACGTTTACCATGTTGTGCTTGCAAAATCTGAATATCCTTCACATAAAGGTTATATAAAGCTTGTTTTTGAGCCAGTTGATTGTTAAGAGCTAGTTCTTTTTCTTGGGACGAAATCTTGTCTTCATGTTGTTGTTGTATAAATGGAATGGCCTGATCACAAAGTCCACAATGTTCGGAATCGTTAGACACAAGCCAATATTGACAAGAGCAGTTTAGGTTTGTTGAATAGTTATGATCCAAGTCCTCGTTGATGATGCTGGTGTTGCTACTGCTACTGCTACTAATAGTACTGTTACTACTTAGACTACTCATGCTACGTTTTAATTCGTTATTTGGTTTTACTTTTAACATGGTTGCTTCAAGTTGTGTATATAAATTGTCGATATCTCTTTCTGTCATTTTTTTCTATTATTATTATTTTGGTTGTGTTTTATAAAAGAAGAAAAAGGTGTGTGTTTTTTTTTCTTTTTTTTTTGCACGTTATATTTTAATAATTAGAAGTCCACACACATATACAACAAGGCACCTCCTTAATGTGTGTTCTTTTTTAAATCCGCTCCCTGTTTTTAGATAAATATAAATCAATATAATATATAAATATCCAGTAGAAATATCGTAAAAGTAAACACATCCGTGTCAATATCTCTAAGCATAAAAAAACAAAGCCGATGATAAACAGGACCCTAAAAAAGATCGACATAAACGACCCAACTTGCATGATGTATTACTATAAACACCAACAGCAGCACCGCCAGAAGCAGCAGCAAGCTTAAAGCCGATCTAATGATATTCGGCTGCCCCTTTTATATATTATAGATCAAGCCCTGTTTGTTATCTCTTTTTCTCCTAGCGGGGGGTGATCTTTTTACGCTCGGCAAATAATCAAAGCGTCGTTAGACGAACGTGTTTGTGTTCACCTCGTGTATGCCAGAACTGACAGGCTTGGTGAAACAAATAGACAGTCCATGCGTATCACATATATCCTTTCTAGTTTGTCACTGGTAGTTTTTTCTAATTTTTAATGTACCTCAACTCTCAACTTACAATATGTTTAAAAGCACTGCTCATTTTTATTTATTTAACAATTTAGAGGTTGATTTGCTGAAAAAAAAAAAAGAAAAAAGAAAAAAGGACTAATTTGGCCGAGTGTTCGAAACAAATTGGCCCAGCAGTCCGAAAATAAATCATCTACTTTTAAGATAATGATTAAGCTAAATATTAAAATGGTTACAAAAGCTCTTTCAAGCATTAAGGGAACATCAATGAAGAATCGGATGAAATTATGTGTCTGTCTAATGGGGACATTCTCGTTGCTTTGAGTTATTTTGGAAGGAAAGCACATCTGCATCTGTCATTTACCTCTTCTGACCTAGTCCTTCAGCAGTTTTCAAAACATTTTGATAGAAATGACTAAGGAAGGAGAAAAACTGTTATATAAAACCCCTCTTTTAAGATGGTGAGACCAACAATGTCGGGAGAGTGGTTTGGGGTATTATCCGCTGTAATATAATTTATTTTTATGTCGTGGAGTTCATCTGCAATGCCTTTTTATACGAATGTAAGATTGTTCATAATGGCTAGCTGTAGCTCATTTTATTATTATCCCCAAATATTTTTCTCTGTTAATCCACACTCACTTTTCTTTCTTGGACATTGACTGACCCTCTCACGCCCACTCATACACCGCACCAAACCCTGAAATTGCACCGATTACCTTATAAAATACACCCCTTCAGGAGTTATTCTATAATTACTGCTTTACCACATCACAGATAACGTCTTGACAAGAAACACCATTTCCCAATCAATCATGTATGAGGTACGATAGTGTCCTAGCTATTTTTACCAGCAGAAGCGTCGTTTATACTCTCATTTTGCTGAGATGGAATGATGAAAGCTAAAATAAATATGTTTTATTACACCATCAATAAATTTTAGTCCGTTTTTTTGCTAGATAATCTTTACTTACAAACCAAAACCTTCTATGTAGGTTTGTCACTTTACAGCATGGCACTCACTTAAACTATACAACTACATGGAACATAATCCAATAGAATTCTTAAAAAAAGTAAATATATTTTCTTTGAGTACGACCCTTACACATGTTGTATGCGATAATTGGTATTTGTACTGCAGCATTTTTTTAGTTATATTTGCTCCCATCCCAGCAGATTTTTCTTTCATGATATAGATAGATAAGTGCACGTTTTTGTAGGATTGTTTAGATGATGTGATAGTATACTTACATAGCCATTAGAACAGTTCAACTGGTCAATTTTTTTTTTATTAAACAATAATATCATTTAAAACGTTGTTTTTTCTTCATGCCTATTTTTGTTTGTTCTTAATTAGCTCAATTATATTTCATCAGAGTGATCAGTGCGCTAAGTAACGGCAATTATTAGCGGCTGTTTGCAAGAGATTGGTTGCCTAGTTACAGCAGCAAATAAACTTGTTTAATTATACAAAAACACAAAATATAAAATCACATAGTGATAGTATGGAAGTCACTATAATAGCGCACGTAAAGGATAATCGTTTTCTAACAGACTTTATAAGGGAAGACATCTTGGCTTTGACTGAGGCCCAAAATCACTAATTTTAAGCCAGTCAATAACTCTTAATTAATTGCTGTTTGCTCAAGGATTTGAAAAAAAAAATATGCATATTAACGACAAGACATTATAAGGTATTACTAGCAAGTTTTAAAGGCATGAGAGCTAGAGCGTCTTATGTGGTACCCAAAGAGAGAGTCATTTTTTTTGCTTGTTAATAACAATAACGGCTGTCATCCGTGACTGATTTTTTCTTTAGCCAGTGCTAGGTCCACATCAGGGAGAACACCAGAAGAAAAAAAAAATTTATCTTGATTTTGAAATACAATATAAAATATGGATTCCGTACAAGAACAAGAAGCCAAAAAGCAAAAGCTTGAGCAAGTTGAGGATGTTGTCCAAGAGGAAGAAGTAGAGGAAGAGGAAACCGATGAATATACCGAAGAAGATTTAAAATTAGGTCATGAACTCATCGCAGCTGTCGTCGCAAACGATCTCGTAAAGTATTGATCACCGTAGGGCTGTCATGTTTACTTGATCTAAAAAGTTTTGAATGTAGGAAAAAGCAAAAGCTTTGTTAGATCAAGACGCCGATCTTTGCTTTAATGGTGACGATTTAGGTCGTACCCCTCTTCATCACGCAGCCGAACACGGTCATATGGATATCATCAATTGGCTCTTATCCGAAAAGCATCCTTACAATTTGACCGATAAGAATGAAGTGACTGCCGGTGAACTCGCATTGAACAACAACCATAAAGAAGTTTATGAACGTCTTGTGGATGAAGGTGTTCGTACCGAACTTTTGATCAGAGCCATCAAAAAGGCCTTTGGTGATGATGACGAGGATGTCAATGCGATTGCTAACGACGCCTATCTCAAGCAAAAGTTGCACTACGATGATAACAAATTAATGGATGAGAATGACGATGCTGTCATGATGGGTTGGGAAGGACCCTTGATGGTTGAACATGCTAAAGTGATGTGCCCCAAGGAAGGATTAAACGTGATCAATGTTGGATTTGGTTTAGGTTTGATTGATTCCGAGTTACAGAAATACAAGCCCAAGAACCATTATATCATTGAAGCACATCCTGATGTGTATGCTCATATGTTGGAATTGGGTTGGGATAAGAAGGAAGGCGTCAAAATCTTGTTTGGTCGCTGGCAAGAGATGGTACCTACATTGGATATCAAATTTGATGGTGTATTCTTTGATACGTATGGTGAATTTTATGATGACTTAAAGGCTTTCCACGAATGTGTGCCTGCTATGCTTCACCCAGAGGGTGTTTATACTTGGTTCAATGGTCTCGGTGCTACCAACCAATTCTTTCAAGATATCTATTGCACAGTTTCCGAAATTGATTTACGTGAGATTGGGTTAAGTACTGAATATGTTGAGATGCCTATTTCAACTTGGGCCGAACAAGGTGTTTGGGATGGCGTTCGACAAAAGTATTGGGTTTTAGATACATACAAGTTACCTATTTGTAAATTTTTAAAAGAGTAGATAAATAAAATAAAAAGACACTAGAATAATTCATCAAAAAATTGGGTTTAATTTATTATAAATGAAAAAAAAAAATTTAAGCAATGAGCTCAACAACACCACCGGCAGCCTTGATCTTCTTCTCAGCGAGAGCAGAGACGAAACGAGCACGGACAATGACGGGTTGAGAGATGGTACCCTTGGCAAGAACCTTACCGTAACCCTATTAAAAAAAAAATGTTAGTGTCTGACAAAAAGGACGACCCATGACATGAAAAAAGAATTTACCTTTTGGAGAGTATCGATAATGGGAACCTTCTCGGTGTTCTTGTATTGTTCACGAACACCTTCACCGGCAAGAGTCCAGATCTTGTCGAGATTGACAATAGGACGCCAGTTGACGTTGTTCTTCAAATGGAATTGACGCATACCGACCTTACCGAAGTAACCAGGATGGTACTTATCCATGTTGATACGATGATGATGTTGACCACCAGCAAGACCACGACCACCAGGATGCTTTCTGTGCTTACCGACACGACCGTGACCGGCGGAGACGTGTCCACGCTTCTTTCTGTTATGGTGAAGTCTGGTAGGCTAGAATCACATACAGGTTAGAAAACGAATACTTCTTTCTGTGGTTCATTGGAAGCAAAAAGAAGAATCAGGGATATATATGTGCTGCTGGCCATGTCCAATTTAAACTTCAATGTCGTTTTTTTTTTTTTTAGGAATGTAGTGTTGAGCAAAAAAAAAATGGTGTTGCTAATTCATCCATCCATATCATCCATCCATCCATATATATCTCTTCTTCAGCCTCGCTTCCAAAGTATAATTGCAATGGGTCACTCACCATTTCGTTAAAAAAGAGAAAGATTTACAGTGTGGGCTGGCACACTACTGATAGATGAGCAAAAAAAAAAAAAAAAAAATCGCATCAACTCCGACATTCGGCCTCGACGTCATCTTTTTCTTTTTTACTTTTTTTTTATATACATTTCAGTTGGCTTTTTTACGAGTGGTTTTTAATTAATAGAAGGAATCATGTCTACACCACCTAATAACACACAAGGATCGACTGATCCAGCACAACCACCCACAGGGGCTTCACCTTCGCCAGCAGACATTGACAAAATGGTCGCGTCATATCTTCAAAAGAAGGGATACAAAGCAACAGAAGCTATATTTGCACGCGAGTCAAAGGGTGACGCTGTATCCCTTGAGGATGTTGGCGAAGGTACAAACAAGAAGGAAAAGGATAAACCTGAGAATACAGACGAACCCCTGAAAAATAGTACGGCAGAATCAGCTGTAGAACCACCAGCAGCAACAGTCGAAACCGAGAAAAGAGCAACAGCCATCGGAGAGTCCACTTCAGGCGATCCCGATTCATATCATGTCAGTTATAAATGTCTGCGACAATGGATTGAGAATTCATTAGATTGGTACAAGGTTAGCTTACTTTAGATTGGACCGAGTCTTTCTTTCTTTCTATACGTACTCAATTTTTAATTTATATAGCCCGAGTTACGGTCAGTTTTGTTTCCTATATTTGTTCATTCATACCTTGATTTAGTCGGAAAGAATATACCTGAGAAAGGTAAACCGTTAGCAACGATATAACTCGAAACCTTGACTCTAAAAAGGTTTTTTTTTTTTTTTATGTATGTTACCATAGCAAAACAATTTATGGATGTTTATAGACTGGACCATGTTGAATTACACACACCCGACCTGAACACACTTCAAACCGTAACTGAACCTCAACATATTCGCGAAAACGAACTAGCACAAATGTATCGAAACAACAAGTATAATCTGCGTATGTCTAGTGTACCATTCGAATTAATTATCAACTATTTGCAAGACAACAAATTCATGTCGTTGCTGAGAATTGTGAATCAATATCTGAATATTCAAGGTATGACAGATACGCACAAAATTTCTATGATGAAGGGATATTAAATTCAGAGAAAATTTTATGTAGTGGTTCATGGAAAGTTATTAAAATCCGCAGGCGGATTGGAGATGGATGATGTTGGAATTACAGGACATCAAACACAACAAATCGAAGAGTTTAACAAACAAAGTGTGCAACTAGGCCTTATTCAACTGGATCAAGCATTTAAGGATGAGGTGGAACAGGCAATTAAAGATATGGAGTCGAGTAAAAAAGACGAGAATGAACAGACACCTGTAAACGATCAATCCCCTTTAATCGAAACCTTTAAAAAGGTTGTTCAGGAAAACACCTCAGATGGCCCTGCCTTTGGTGATATACCCCTTCCTCCATAGTAAGTTTGAAAGGTCGATTTATTTTATTTTTATTTTTTTACCCAATCATGTATAAAAAAATAGTAGGGGAACGGATATTACGGCAGAAATCGAATCCTTGAATAATCTGAACCATCGTATGCCATTAAATGATGGGTCTTTACCCAGCATATGTTGCTACACATTTCATAATACACATGACAGGTAAATACAAGTTTTTTTTTTTTTTTTTTTTTTTTTTTTTTAATTACTTTCTTGGATCGCGTGGCTAACTTTAAAATAGTCTCAACTGTGTCACCACTTCAAAGGATGCAACTCTTATTGCAGGTGGTTTTTCTGAATCCTTTATTAAAATTTGGAGTTTAAAGGGGGAGAAGTTGAAATCACTTCGAAACACAATTAACCCTGCTCATGTCAATGATTGTAAGTTTTTTTTTTTTTTTTAAAAAAAGGAAAGGTTGTCTTACTGATGGTGTTTATAGACAACGATTTAAATCGTCAGAGAGAAAGGCATGGATCAGAGTATAAGAGATTAGTGGGACATTCGGGACCTGTTTACGGTTTAAGTTTTAGTCACGATAACAAGTACTTGGTATCTTGCTCTGAAGACAAAACTGCAAGATTATGGAGTACACAGACATTTTCAAATTTAGTTGTATATAAGGGACATAACAGTCCTGTGTGGGATGTAGATTTTGGTCCTTTTGGTTTTTATTTCGCTACAGCCTCTCATGATCGTACTGCACGTATTTGGAGTTGTGATCATATCAATCCACTAAGAATCTTTGCCGGTCATTTATCTGATGTCGATGTAAGGGTTTTATACGGTTTATGACTGCTGTCACTATATATATTTAAACACCCCTTTTTTTTTTGTACAGACTGTCAAATTCCACCCTAATTCGAAATATCTGGTGACTGGCTCAAGTGATCGTACATCGCGTTTATGGGACGTACAAACCGGCGCATGTGTGCGTGTGTTTGCAGGTCACAATGGATCCATTAAAACGGTTGCAGTCTCTCCTAACGGCCGTATTATGGCATCTGCGGGTGAAGATAAATCGATCATGCTCTGGGATTTAGGGTCTGGTAAACGAATTAAAAAAATGACAGGTCATACAGGGTTTATCTATTCCCTTAGTTTTAGTGCGGATAATAACGTATTGGTGTCGGGCGGTGCGGATAGTACCGTGCGTGTATGGGATGTGAATACCGACCAAACCTCAGCCACAGCTACTTACATGGATGATATCAATGCACCAAAACGATTTAAAATAGACGAAGATAGAAAGCGTAAAAGTGTTCTTGAAAGGTAAAAATAGATCCATTTAGCTATCCTTCCTTGTATATTAATTTTGTTTACTTAGCCGTGAACAACTTGCTGTATTCCCCACTAAACAAACACCTATTTATGATATCCAATTTACAAACCGTAACTTGTGTCTTGTAGCAGGTGCATTTACTCCACAAAAAGCCATCGAACATTAAATAATAAAAAATGCATGCACTTGTTTTTAATATATATCAAAAGGGAGTTTTAGTTTAATTTTTAACATCTGTTTTTTTTTTTCTTTTTTTCTTATGCTTTCACATGGGAGGGGGAAGAAGATCAATTATAAACTGGATAGGTTCGGCATTATATGAATAAAACAGGTTTTTCTCAATGGCAAAAACTTGAAACTGATATAATGACGCTGTAACATTGAGAATGTTCATCGTCTTCTGTCTGTGTTACACCGTTAATACTCCGCGCCATAAGTCAAACTAAAATCGATGCATGAACGCGTTTTGAAAAAGAGTAATAATCATAATTTGTTTGTGACTAAGAAAACGTCAATTAGATACGGGTGTCACCATACCGACGTTTCGACCGTGAGATTTAATAAAGATGATTAAAAGTTTTTTGTTTTGTTTTAAGGATATATAACAATTACAGCTTTTTATTTCAAGTTAAAAAATATACAATATTTAATTAATGTGGAACATTCTTCAAGTTATTGTGCGTGTTGCTGTCCAACCGGAAATATATCTTTGCTTAAATCATCCCGGTCGTTATTAAAGTATCTATCTTCATGCTGAAATAAGAAACTATAAAGTGAATTACCAAACTTCAAAGACCGGTTGGTAGAGTTATTATTCAAATAAATGACTGGTTTAAAGTCTGGTGAAGCTTGATGATGTTGATGATGTTGATGATGCTTTTCTGTTTCACTCTTGTTCTTCTTATGAAGCAATCGCTTGAAATCACTACCTTCACTATCGCCTATTTTTAATGGCTCATGTTGCGGTGTTGCTTTGATTCCCTTGTTTAAAAGTTCCTGGAATAACCCGGATATAGAGCATTCACTTGCTGTGTCTAACATTTCTAATGTAGTGGGCGTCATCTTTGTTTGGAAATATCTTGAATAAAGAAGAAAAAAAATATTGTGAAATGCAATAAAAAAAAGCATTTAAATATGGGAAACTTTAAAGTCCGTACACAACACTCTCTCACTCTCTCACGCCACCTAGTCCTTTACCAAGTGACCAAGATTAATGCGCTTACTTATGGTCATATTTACCTTGTTTGTATCTTTTTTTTAGCTCTTTAAGTGAGATCTATGTACGTCATTGGTATGATTTATTATGGTTTGTTGTTGTTTGTCCGATGAATAATGTGACATGTGTATTAAGCTTTAAAGGACCACTCCATGCATTGAACATATCCGTGAATTAAACAAATACGTCATCCTATGCATGTAGTTTGTAATGGAGTCTATCACAAGAGCACTGTTTATATTTTCATCAGCTTCTTCTCCCCCTCTTCCCCTTCCCTTTTTTTTTTCTAACGGACGAATCACCATTCGTTTGGCTTACCCAGTTTGGATTTAGTTTTTTTTTTCAGAAGTGCTTAAAGGACATTAGCTGTAATAACCCTCCACTATTTAACCAGGGAGCGCATTCTATGTAGTGCGTTGTATGAAGTGACGAGTAAATATTGCTAATCGTCCATTTATAGCTCATATTTCTAAATATCAGAATTACATTGCAAAATAAACAAAATTTACCACTCGCACTACACAAAGCTTAATCCCAAAAATGGTAGAAATCTAAGGCCATTATCTTATCAGGGTGTTTCAATTATACCTCTTTGCACGCTACAAAGCATCAAATTCACTTGTCTGGTAAATTTATAACTAAACCATTAGCTTTATATCTACCGATAATGGAACTTTTAGATAGCATTAGAATAAGGTGCTTCCTTATTATCAAATTCACATGTAAAATTCACTCGTGTACGTTAAAGATATAGAAATTCCATACGATTTTTTTTTTCACACTGTTCCGCAGTCAACTAGCCGCAGTAAAATAAAATGCTTCTAAACCCAGCAGACTGAAAAAAGCTTTTCCTTATAAATAAAAAAAGAAAATTGCATTTGTTTTTCTCGTCATATCAAACGCAATGTCTAATTTACAGTCTGAACATATTCATCAAGCACAGCATACAAATCCTTTAAAGCCTCGTAACAATGTGTTTACTTGTCTTGCTTGTCAAGTTGCTTTCCCATCTACTGATCGCCAACGTGCTCATTATCGTACCGAGTAAGAAAAAAAAGCAATGTTTTCTTAATTTAGTCAATAGCGTACTCACATTTGAGTCTTTTAGTTGGCACAAGTATAACTTGAAGAGAAAGATTATGAATCTTCCTCCCTTTACGGCAGAGGTTTTTGCACAAAAGGTTTTAGGCAAGTAGGATCTAGCTGTATGATCTCAATATTGTATTAACTTTTTTATCTGTAGCTCAACAAGCCAAAGGAAAAGAAGAAGAGGAAAGACAAGGTCTTGTCTACGAGTGTACTATTTGCAGGTAAATACATATAGATTCATCCACACACACGCTTTTATTGTCATATACTGAAGTACCTTAATAGAAAAACGTATTATTCTGAAAACGCCTTCTCCAACCATCTTTTATCTAAAAAACACAAGGATCTGGAATTCAATGTGGGTCAGGAACCACTTCCTTCTCCCATCGTGAGCCACAAGAAAGAAATAACCTTGTTCTCAGATACGGAAGAAGATATAACGGATACAGAATCAGTCATCTCTGCCGTGGATCATTTACACTTGAACCAAGATCATTGTTTATTTTGTAACATTGTTCATTCCGATTTCGAATCGAATTTAAAACACATGACATTGGCTCACGGTTTCTTTTTACCGGATGTCGAGTATCTCGAGGATGCACCTGGACTTGTTCTTTACTTGGCTGAGAAGATCCAAGACTGCATTTGTCTTTATTGTAATGACCGTGGTAAGGAATATAAAACTCAAAATGCTGTTCGTAAACACATGGTAAGAAAACTGTGAGAAAAAAAAAAGCTTGCAACTGGATATTCTAAATATATCTTTTATAGTTGGATAAAGGACATTGTAAAATGGCATATGATGAATCAGAAAACCCAGAGGATTTATTACGATTTTACAATTTTGGAACCATGTCAGAACAAGATTTTGAAGCAGCTACAGTCGATACCGTGTCGAACGAGGAAGATGAGCTTGTCTTAGCTTCCGGTGAGAGATTAGGACATCGTCGCTTCATGAGATATTACAAACAAAAGGTGAGAAGACCATCACAGGAGGAGGAAGCTGATCCTTTATCCATCACACAAGGAGAAGAAACTGGTGAAGTGATCGAACCCCGTAACCGTAAAGAACGTCGTAGCAAATTAGCCATCACAAACGGAACTCAATTAAATGGTGATATGTTAAGAAGATTACCTGAAGTTGTGCAAGTACAACAACAACATTGGCAGAGACAATCTTCCAAGAAGAGTAACTTGATTGCAACAACCAGACTTCGTATTCAAAACCCCATTTAAATCATCCCTCATAAACCCTTTTTTTATTATTATTGTTTTCATGTCATCATTTCTAATAAATTCCCCATACTTTGCTTATGCGGTATGAATAATATTACACCAATAAATAAACGTTTTGATTGTCAAAGAGCGTTAGTAATTTTTTGTTATCAAGAAAAACGTGGAGTACATCTTGTTCCTTAAAAAACACTATGAATGCTTTTAAAAGCTTGCCTCCAGTCTTAGGAGGAATTTCTTTAGTTAAAGATAAAAATTGGAGATTAGCCGAGTGTATTTTACTAGCCTACAAGCCTACTCTGTTAGACGAATTGCACTAGTTTGTAATATAGTATGTGAGCAATGATAATGTATTACTTACATACGTGTGAATACCAATGCAAGTAGTAATAATTACGCCGGCTGTCACTTTTTGTAGTCTGAATAACTGTTTCAAAGACCATTGTTCAGGACTATTGGCAATTGTATAGATAAAGCAACCTGTTTGGTACGGCATAGTTACTTGGCCTACTGGTGGAACAGTTATTTAAAATACGCGGGTTTAAATTTAGAGACGCGACTTCCTTTTTTTTTTTTTGGTGTTTCTTTCTTTTTCAACATGGGAGATTTTGTATTGACAGACGAACTTTTAAAGATACAAGGGAATGCATCCGACTATTACATTCCAAACGAGATTGACATTGCCGGAAAAAGTGATCATGACTTGGCTAGATTCCTTAATGGTAAAAATAAAAGGGGATTTATGGAATGAATTCGACACATTAATAGTAGAATACTAGAAATTGCGGACAACATACAAGTATCCTCTGAAAACATTGCCGATCCTGTTGTTTTTGACAAGATTCGCAGTTTTTTAAAGTAAATTATAAACGTATTTTATACATTAGAAACAACTTTTTTTTTAATTGCGTACAAAAACTATGTAGATATTTCACAAGTGTTCAACCTCGTATTCTTTCACGTTTATTCGACATCATTTTATCAGGTAAAACCTATCAATCCGCCAGTGTATCATGGATGAATTAACCCCCCCCCCCCCTCCCTCAGCCTTTCGAGTAGAGATCAAATCAACAAAAGACGACTTGGATCAAAATGAGAAGGATACGTTCAACAACCATCGTAACTATTTGGAACTTTACAGTTATTCGGTCCATTGGTTTTTATTACTAGTGGAAGACAATACGACTACCTCCAAAATGGTTGTGCGAAGAGCAAAGAATTCTACCAACGATTTAAAGACGTTTGACTGGAGTACACAAAAGTTGAAAGTATTTGATTTAGCGAGTTGGTTATTGGATTTGAAACTGTCCAAGATCTGGACATTGACCCCGGATCGTGTCCATTTCGTCACATTATTTACAAAGCCTGCTTACCAACTGTTTGAAAATCCCGCTCATGCAAAATCTAGTCAAATCAAGGAACGTATCTTTCGAATCTTGAGTTTATGCATTAAAAACTACGATCATTTACATGGTAACAATTTTCTATATCGTATTATCCTTCGTTCATTAACTCACATTTTTTAAAAGTCGCACAAACAACCATCATGCAAAACCTTCAATATTGGGAACATTCTGCTGAACCCATGGCAGAACTCCTAATTTACATGGTCGAAAAAGAAAATTACAATCAATTAGCAGACGAAATTTTGCGAGAAATCAGTAACCGTGAATTTAAAGATACCACCACCAAAGAAGTCAAAGACTCACCCAACCCAAAGACATTTGCTACTTTCTTACAAAAACTTGCCGATTTATCACCAAAGACCATTCTTAAAAACTTGGGTGTATTGATTAATCAATTGGATAGTGATGTAAAGTACCATTGAAAGAACAACAAATTGAACATCAAAATCAGTATAATGAATGAGCTTCTCACCTTTCCTCTTTTTTTTTTTTTTTTTTTTTTTTTTTTCATAGTCCTACATGATGAGAACAGCCATTGTTGATATACTAGGCAATATGATTATCGAATTATCTCGCACAAGTCAAGATAATCCAAACCAAGTGGATCAAATCAATGATTTCTTTGATATTTTGGAACATCGTATGTTGGATCCTACAGCCTATGTGAGACAAAAAGTGCTTCAAGTCTATCTTCGTCTATTTGAGTAAAAAAAAAAAGAAAAAAAAATTACCATTGTCATTTATATACATCACCGTGAAATTAACCGTACTTTTTGCAAATAGACTGAAAGCTAAATTCCCAAAGAGAAGACAGGCAGCTACTGAACTGGCCATCCGACATTTGCAGGATAAAAGTAGTATTGTTCGAAAATACGCTATTCGTGTCTTGACAACCTTAATATCCACACATCCCTACATCATGTATGGTGGTGAACTCAATTTAGAGGAGTGGAATTCTAGATTATTGACTTTACGAACCGAAATTGAGGTAAATATATATATATATATATATACATGATAAATCTTTTGTACTCAATGTTGCTTTAGAATGTCGCTTTAGAGAAAGATCCCGAAACCTTTGTTCTGACGGAAAAACCAGTGACAGAGAATGAGGAAGAGCCAGTGACAGGGGATGAGGAAGAACCAGAACAAGACGAGGACACTGAAATGAAGGATGCATCGGCAATCGAAAACGAGATAACAGAAGAAGCAGACAAAGAGAATCAACCAGAGACGCAATCAGACAATCCATCAGAGAATCCTACAGAGCGTCCTACTACTACTACTACTACCCCCACCACTACCACAGTATCACCTGAAAAGTTACAACAGTTGGTATTGATGCGTACATTCCATGTAGATGCAGTAAAGTTTATCGAACAGATCCATATTGCCATTCCCATCATTACTCAGCTTTTATCATCCAAATCCAAAGCCGAAGTTTTAGAGTCGATGGACTTTTTAGTAATTGGATATAATTACAAAGTGAAGCTCTCGACTGTAAGCACAATTCTCCCACCTCCTTTTTTTTAAAAAAAAAGTGGCATTCCAAAACTAATTATATTGTACAGGATGGTATCAAAAAAATGCTTCATTTGATTTGGACCAAGGATACCAGTGACGAAGGTAAAGGTATTAAGATGAAACTTTTGTCGTGTTATGAAAACCTCTATTTGAGCATCGACAGCAAACGTTCCAAGAAGGACAACGTATCTCGTATTGCTAAAAACCTGATTGAATTGACGTACAATACCAACTTGGCAGAACTTACCTCTCTGGAACAGGTCTTGAGTACATTAATGAAAGAAAATAAGGTTGCCTATGACGTGATTGAGAAACTATGGTCTGTGTATGGATTTACAAAGGGTAGAATTCAAAAGTCACAAAGAAGAGGCGCCATTATTATTTTGGGCATGCTGGCCAAAGCTAAAACAAAAATCGTGTCCGAAAAGATTGATCTGATGTTAAAGATTGGGTTGGGTCCACTTGGTAAAGCGGATCAGAGTCTCTCTAGGTATACATGTATGGCCCTACAACGTTTAGAAGGTATCAAGACAAAAGAAAAGGGCCGTGGTGTACAAGAAGGTATCCGTTTCCCGATCCAACACCCTATCTTTTCAAGATTAAAGGATGTCATTGAGAATACAACCGCAAATACAGAATGGTTTTCTCTTGCTGAACAGGCCATCAATACGATTTACAAACTTTGTGAAAACCCTGAAATCTTGTGCGAAACCATTATTCGAGACAAGACGATCAAGGTCTTTGGTATGAAGGAAATCGTAGAGGCTACAAACAATGATTTGGATTCACCCAATGATGCTATGGCCCTGGACTACGACCTAAGTATGACACAACAAGCATTACCTTTCCCTCAACATGCAATCCATCAAAGCTCTAGTGAACTATCTCAGTTACTATTTTTAGTGGGACATATTGCACTAAAACAAATTGTTCACCTGGAAATCATTGAATCTGCTTGGAAGCGTAAGAAGGCTCAAAAGGAGACAGTAGAGAGTGGAAACAATGAGAAGACAGAGGTAGATGATGAATTAGAGCAAGTGGGTGGAACCGCTGAAGACGATATTGGTGAAGCGTTAATTCGAATTCGGGAAAGAGAAATTTTATTTGGCCCTAATTCGTTACTTGGAAGATTTGGTCCCTTATTATCTGAAGTATGTGCACGTAATAAGGTGTATACGGTAAGTTTCCCTTTCTTTCTTTTTTTTTTTTTTTGAGAGGGAAAATTTAGATGATGATTGCATAAATATTTACCATTCTATTTATAGGATCGTACATTACAAATCACTGCAACACTTGCATTAGCCAAGTTTATGTGTGTCAGCTCTGATTTCTGTGAAAAGAATCTTCAATTGTTATTTACAATTTTAGAGAAATCTAAAGATGCAACGATTCGTAGTAATATAGTGATTGCGTTGGGTGATATGGCAGTTTGTTTCAATACTTTGATTGACGACAATATTACGTTCTTGTACAATCGTTTATCAGATAGTGATACGATTGTGAAAAAGAACACGGTGATGGTATTGACGCATTTGATCCTGAACGGCATGGTAAAAGTGAAAGGACAAATCAGTGAAATGGCGAAATGTTTAGAAGATAGCGATCAACGTATTGTGGATCTTGCTAAATTATTCTTTACGGAATTAGCTAGTAAAGACAATGCGATCTACAACAATTTACCTGATATTATTAGTAATTTGACAAGTACGCAACCTGAAAGATTGGAAGAAGAGTCGTTTAAACGCATCATGAAATTTATCTTTTCATTTGATTTTACTGAAAAGGAAAAGCAAGCTGAGAATATTGTGGACAAGTTGTGTCAACGTTTTTTGACGGCACAGGATGAAAGAAATTGGCGTGATATTGCTTATTGTCTCTCTCTTTTACCTTTTAAAACAGAAAAAACATTTAAAAAGCTATTGGAGGGCTGGCCTTCTTATCAAGACAAAATTCATGAGGATGCAGTGCATAAAAGTTTCTTGGAAATCATTTCAAAGGTAAAAAAAAAAAAATATATGCTTTCATGCACCCAAAGAAAATATAATCTAACTCTTTTTTTTTTTTTTTTTTTTTTTTTAATTGTCAGGGTCGATTCCAGAAAACTCAAAAACCTGAATTAAAAGCACTTATTGACGAATTGGAACAAAAAGTAGAGAAACAAAGAGGCGGTCCTGAAGTTGTTGAAAAACCTGATAAAACAACAAAAAAAGGTATTTATATTATGCCTCAAAGGGGGTTAGAAAAGATCAGGGGAATATTGACAACTTTTTTTGTTGTTGTTGTTGTATAGCAACAAGAGTTGTGAAAACGGAACGAAGAAAGAGTAAGCAAAGCACTACTGCTACTGTTTTACCCACAAGAGAATTGCGAAAGAGAAAGAGAGTGATTCAGGAAGACGAGTCAGAAGAAGAGGAATTTGATATGGGGTCTGAAGTTGAAATGGAGGAAGCTGCTGATGATGATGATGACGAAGAAGAAGAAGAGGAAGAGGTACTTGCGCCTAGAAGAAGAAATAGATCTAGTCAAGAACAAAAGAAGAGCAAGGAGGAGGAGGAGGAGGAGGAGGAAGATGAGGAGGAGGAGGAAGACGATGACTAAAATGATAAAATAAAAACAGAAAGATAATTTGATGCAGTCTGAAGCTAAACAAAAAAAAAAAATCATAAAAAAAAAACATTCATACCCATTTGTTGCCTTACAGCTAAAACAATCTATCCCCTCACATGCTCTTAAAAGTTTCCGAGCCTTTTTCACTCTTTGTATATATTTCTGGTTCTGCGATTACTCTTTTCTCCTTTTTTAAATTTTTGTTCTCTCTTTTCTTCCTTCTTCTCATTCTTTTTTTTTTCCCTCTCTTTTTTTTCTTCCCAATCGTCATTGTTTGTTTAGAAAAAGTCTAATTGAATGTTACGTGACTCAAGATCAGATAGAGCAGTAAATAATAAGACTCATAAAAAAAATAATTAGTAAATTTTGCTTATTAAGAAAAAAAAAAAAAAAAAAATAGGTCAAACCGAGACTATGCAATATATTTGAAGACAGATATAGAAAGATTGAAATTCTAGGAAAAGGGAATTTTGGTGAAGTATTTTTAGCCGAACATGTTGCCACCCAAAGAAAGGTGATTTTTTTGATGTCAATTTTTTTGTTTTTTTTGTTTTTGTTTTAACAAACAAAATATACTGATAATAAATCCAAAAAAAAGGTGGCTGTTAAAGTAGTAGACACAAGATTATTTAAAAACGATGACCAAAGAAGACATGCAGAAAACGAAAAGGAAATTTGCAAACTATTTCAAAAAAGATACAAACATCCTCATATCGTAGACGTTACGGAAGTGAATGTTCATGACCAATCTATCTATTTTGTACTGGAATACGTGGAAGGTGGAGAATTATATCAGCAAATCAAAAGTAAGGGTCGAATTGGTGAACCACAAGCAAAAAAATGGTTTAAAGAGTTGGTTGAAGCCGTTGCATATATTCACAAGGTATCTTAATCGATTTTGTACCAAAAAAAAGATTCTTTATTTATGCTAACATGTCCCCCTAACAACAGCACAGTATTGTCCATCGTGACTTGAAGCCTGAAAATGGTAAGTCATTTTTAATCTTTTTTTTTACCAAAAATGATATTTGTATATATATATATATATTAAGCCCAACTTGTAATAGTCTTGGTGGATAAAATGGGTAAAATCAAATTATGTGATTTCGGATTCGGTAAAGTGTTTGATGCCACTAAATTACTTGATACATACTGTGGGAGTCCATTTTATGCTGCACCAGAAATGGTCACTGCCACGCCTTATCGTGGCCCTCCTGTTGACATGTGGAGCTGTGGTGTGATCTTATATGCGATGCTGACAGGTCAACTACCCTTTCATTGTGATACAATGCCAGAATTATTCAAAAAAATCAGCCTTGCTCATTACGTTGAGCCAAATACACTCTCTGATGAAGCGTTACATTTAATAAAAGCATTATTATGTAGAAATCCCAAACGACGCATCACGGCAGAAAATGCATTAAAGCATCCATGGTTACACAGCGATCCTCCCACGCATCATATTAAAAAGATGATCAAGATTCCTTCCACCAATACATTTAGAAAATCCGCTATTAAAAGCAATGCATTGAGTATATCCAGCACTTTACCCTCTCCTGTGATCTCTGTTGGAGATGAAGAATTGGCTTCTTACAATACTACATCAGAGCAACAAAAGACTTCCAATAACAAAGCAACTGCTGCTAGATTTATTTTACACGGTCTGAACAAGAAATCTCAAGTAGCTCCTACAAGAGAAAAGAACAAAGATTCAACAAAGAAAGGAAGTAGAGCACTTCTTGTTACTGCTGAGCGTATCAAGAGATTCTTTTCAAACACTTTCTTCCATAGAAGATTGACTACTACTTGAACATTCCCTATTTAATTTTTAATAATATTTCCCCCCCCCCCCCTCCACAACCCTTTTTTTCTTATTTACTTGATATATATATAATATAAAAATAAATTAACGCATTCGATTGCCCTTCTATCATTAAATTTGACAGGTCTGAATTTCGCGAAAAAAAAAAAATCTCTCCGTTGTTAACTAAAAGGTGATATTTCTTGACAACCAAAAAAAAAAAAAAAAAAAAAAAACTTCCGATTCACGTATTGCCCCCACCACATAGGTTTTATCTGTAACAATGACTATGCATGTAAACTCTCTTTATTTTTCTTACAAGAACATATTAAGGAATGATTCTTTCCATTTTTTTTTTTTTTTATCTTTTATTATTCTCGGGACTTATGAAAAAAGCTACAGTTTTTCGATAGTTGGAATATAAAACAAATCTGGGTTTCGGGCAAATATAATTCAACGACCTTTTTTTTGCCCTAGAAAATTAAATCAACAGAAAAAAAAAAAAGGTTCCTTTCAGGGTTTTTTTCTTTTTCTCCACTCTCCCTTTTTTTTTTTTTACTATTTTCTTTTACTTTTTCCTTGGGAAGGGGGTACAATACATATTCACAGACACTTTTTAAAAAAGCCCTTGATTATCCATCATTTTCCCTTTTTATTTGATGCACAGCATGAATAATAATATGAGCACAGTTGATTTGCAAAATCATAACCATCTCTATGACCGTAACCATATGCATCATAGCACTTTAATGATGATGTCAATGAAGTCCGAAGAAGATGATATGGACTTTCACGACAACAAGTCCGAAACTTCTTCTCGAAGTGGAGGAGGAGGAGGCAAATCCAAGGTCTTTCAATGTACAGGCTACGGTGAATGTAGCATGGTATTCACCAGATCTGAACATTTAGCACGTCATATGAGGTAAGAGAAGCTCACTATTGTAAATAATTCTAGGCTAATTATTTCCCTTTTGTTAAAAAAAAAAAAAAAAGAAAACACACTGGAGAGGTGAGAAAATAACATTAAATAAAAAAATTAACAAAAAGAGAGACTAAAAAACTTTAAATCCAGAAACCATTCAAATGCGTTGTCCCCGGTTGTGAACGAATGTTTAGTAGATTTGACAATATGATGCAACATACGCAAACCCATAACAAGTCTCGAGGAGGCAATGGCAACGGCAACGGCAACGGTGGAAATGGAGGTTCTCGACGACCCAAGGCAAAGACAAAACGAGGAGGTGGTAAAAAATCATCTTGTTCTCGTCGTGCTAGCTCTTCTGATGACTATGATGAATACGCCTTGCCTTCACCTCCTCCCTCTCGTCGCTCATCGGCCCTCAATATGATGACAGAAGAGCACCAAATTATATTACCTAATCCTAAATACGTAGAACTCGATGAGGAAGACATGACAGATGAAGAACATCAAGAGGCCAATAAAATCATATCATTTCATTCTCATGAAAAAAGCGCTCGTTATCCAGACTCGCCTGCTTCTTCTTCAGACTCTTCTTCTTATGATCATTATTTTTTCACTCAACCCATTCGTCGTAGAAGGTCTGCACCACGTATTCACTATCAACCTTATCCGTATAATGAACTCCATCACCAAGAAGAAATAATCCCGGTTTTACCTCGCCGTAATTCTGCTTTATCTCAATTAGCCACCTATCTTGTAAATAACCCAGACCAATCTCCTGAGAGCTATCTCCTTCAACAACAACAGCAACAACAGGGTTCTTCTCCGCCAACGTTGGCAATGACACGTCGACTGTCTATGCAAGACTTATCAAACCCGATTGAAGCTCTCGATCATGTAAACCATCCCATTCAGGAAGAAGAAGGCATTGACTTGACAGAAGATGAATATCAAGCCATTCAAGGCTTTGGTCAATTTTATCGTTCGGCCATTACTTGTAACAAGTAATCTTATAAAAAAAAAAAAAAACTTTTTTATTCTGTATATATTTCATTACCAAAAAAAAAAAAAAAAAAAAAATAAAAAAAAAAAAAATCTCCCTCCCACAAAACAGTTCAGGAACTTGTGTGAGGGGAAGTAATCACAGCCAATCATGTTAAAAATTCATGCGGAAAAATATAAAGCTATTACTCGAGAGGGGGTACAACCACCCCATCACATTCTCGGAATCCAAAAAAAAATTATCAAACTGACTAAATGTCCACTTGGTTTTTTTGAAACAAACAATGCAGATCTATGTAAAAAAAATCAAGATTTTCAAGACGGCTAGAGTGTAGTAAAATTAGGAAATTTTTATTACGTGGTTTTTTTGTAGATGCACAGGCAAGATTTAAGTCACTTTTTGTGAAGGAGAAAACTTTTATTTCATCTA
Organism: Mucor mucedo; assembly: GCF_025094135.1. Lineage (NCBI taxonomy): Eukaryota > Fungi > Mucoromycota > Mucoromycetes > Mucorales > Mucoraceae > Mucor > Mucor mucedo. The sequence continues at coordinate 49,261 of NW_026252334.1, read as the reverse complement.
TTGATATTAATCCACTTGAACTATCGATGCTAATACACAAAGGTGAGAGGGGAGGTGCGCTAAATCTGCGAAAAATAGAGTGGGGATCATTTATTTACATAACAAATAAACAGGTTTTTTTTAAGTAAAACGATTAAAGTTCTTTTCTTGTATCATTAAAGGTTTAATCCTCATGGCCAAATCTACCCGTTACATTTGCTGATGTATGTAAAACAGTATTTTAATCCATACTTTGATACGTTATTAAAAGTATATAGCTTCTTTAATTTCAATTGCTTTGACTAAAGCAGTACACTGTCTTAAGTAGAGGTGTTTTACGACAAGTGTAGATTTTTTCAAAGGTTTCAATTGATATGGTTTAATCAGACATTAGAATAAATAAGCTTTTCATACTTAGCAGGTTTTACTATAAAACATATTAAAGTCTAGTAGATTGTGTACAAAATGCACCGATACAGTCGGTATCGGTCCAAAACATCATTGTCAAACTCTCATTGTAGCAAAAGTAGGCTTAAAGAGGATATTTTTGCAGAAAAAAAGGTAGAAAAAAACAATAGGATCAATTAGAATTCTTGTCAGAGTTTATTGATGTTTAAGTTAACTAAAGATTTTAAGAAGAGGAAAAATAAAGAGTATTTATAATAAATGGAATGGACGAGGCTGAGGATACTACTCTTAACAATATGAGTATACTATCAATAACAATATCTATATTGGACAATTAGTGCTACGCATAGCCAATAGAGAAATAATAACAATAACATGTCTTAAGTTTGGACATTGGTGTTACGATACCGTGACACTTTAAAATAGTGACCGGCTTTAGCGAATTCCTTTTTTATGCCTGATCATGATTTAGCTATCATTTATCAGTGATGATGAGATATGAATTTATTATATGTATAATCTATATGTGTGATTTAGCACACTCATTATTATCTTGAAGGAAAAATATTTAATTAATTAATGCCATCCAGTCTGCCATAACGCGGTGAATACAATGACTGCATGAACCTGCGAAAAGAAGAATGTCTGACTTGCCTTGTTTCCAATGAGATTCCATTTAAAAATGTATCAGGAGTATCCTTTATTTCTTTATCAGTTCATTTGCTCTAAACCTCCTCCTCCCATAAACCATGCTTCCTTCTCTTACAGTCTCTATATCTGTAGTATTACTGTGGTCTCACTTGTCTAGAAGTAGATAGATAAAAAGTATATGGATCAATGTCTTGGCAGATTGATATGCAAAACCAAGTTTCTAGCTACGCGGGAGTACAACTTAAATCCATGGCAACTAGCTTATTAGGATTTTCATTCCACAATTAATTTTGACAATCGCACTCGGGTCGACAAGAAATACCGTTAAGTAGTAAACTTACGTTTTATTGGCCAGCTTATTACACGAAAAAAAAAAAAAAAAGATCCTGTCAATAAAGAATTTTTATTGTATACGATTTTTGGGATTTTCATTAAATCAAACAATAGAACAGGGAGATCGGGTTGTACACGTATTCGTTTATGCAAAAAGTAATGGTTTAAAGTTTGTATCATAGCGCAACTATATTTTTAGCTTGATACAAACAGGAACTATATTTTTACGCATATATGGTGTGCTAAATCACACATATAGATTATACATTATAATAAAACCATATCTCATCATCACTGATAAATGATAGCTAAATCATGATCAGGCATAAAAAAAGGAATTCGCTAAAGCCGGTCACTATTTTAAAGTGTCACGGTATCGTAACACCAATGTCCAAACTTAAGACAGACATCGCTTCAAAAAAATCATTCCTCCCGTGTACTGACTATACGTAAATTAAAATGCGTCGATAGATATTGATTGATTTATTGACCTTAGTCTGTTCTTCTGCTAAGTTTCGCTTACAATCTATAACTTTCTCGGTTTGCTACCTTACAGCATGGTGCTCACTTAAGCTACATAAATACATAAAACATAATCCAATACCAGATATTTGAGCAAAATTGATAAGCCAAAATATGTAAGTTGTCATGTAAATTTTGATAAATCTAGCCCTGGATGGTGTCGGCATGAACCGATTGACCAGTACAAAGTACTAGTCCTGATAAATTTTTTGAAGATCTCTATAATTTGATAAGCAGCAGTCCAACAGTTCTACATATAAATTTGTCTTTAAGGGTTGTCACGAGCTATTCAAATCAACGCCCTATCACAAAATACAGTGTATACTGATGTGGTGTCCTACCTTCTTATGTAAACTTGATTTTATGTATGGCAGTATCGAGATCTGATTACTCTAAAAATACTTTTCGCGCGTTACAGTTGGAGCCAAAGTAGTCATTGCACGACATGGTAATGTTCCAGAACAATATACCAACAGGAAAAAAGGGCAAGGCACGGATTCCCCTCCCCTCTGTTTTTTTTTTTTTTTTTTTGTTCTGTTACATGAGACGTCTCATTAGCAGCAGTACTGCCTCCTTGTTTACGTGAATGTCTTTTCCTGTCTAAAGAAAAACTAGCTCTTACAAATGACGCATATTTACCAGTGAATCAAAGTTACCTATATTTCTCCATGTCTCAAACATTTCGTGGCATAATTGAAGTATGCACGTTACTCATGACTCTCAAACCGTTTTCTTTGCCACTCTTTCCAGTCGAACTTTTTAATGGGCACCATAAGTAAAAACGTTATATACTATATAAAACCTGGAACAGTGAGCTTACACTATGACACAGTCAAGGCATGTGGAGTGAACAAGATTTTCAAACTACTCTTCATTTTAAGAACATTCAATTATAATAGAGAGCAAAGGGAGTCTTTTTATTTTAATTTGAGTTACTTAATGGTTCTACCTAATGCAAAAAAGGCCCTTTACTTTTGAGAATAAGAAGCCTTATTCAGAAAAGTAAAGGGCCAAAAAAACAAAAAAAAAGCCCCCCACCGAAGCAGGAGGCAAAAAAAAAAAAAAAAAAAAAAAAAAAAAAAAAAAAAAAAAAAAAAAAAAGTATACAATAGATGGCAATAGATGGCAATAGATACAAACAAAAAACGATGCTTACTCCCTAACACCTCTGAGAAGTACGAATCACTCAATCCTGGGACTGACGGCACTAATGAGAGCTATTAAACAGCAAACATCAGTGTGAAAACAAACCTTAAAGAGAAGAAAAATCAATGGATGGGGGTTCCCTTTTTATACCATTTTGAAATCAAAAAAATTTATGGGCCATGTGATAGATATGACTATCAAATATGACTATCGATATGACTATCGATATGACTGCCTCTGGGTAAGTGAATGTGTTTACGCCACAAGGAGATCGCTTTAAAAGCAAAAAAAGTTACACAAAACTACTCTTTTTCCTGTAAAAATCACTATTTTTCATGCCACAGAAATTCATGCCTTCTTTGAAGTCTTCACGTTACTCCACCGTCTTTTTTTTATGTTACGCCAAGTCACAGAAAAGAGCGTTTAGACCTACCAGAAAGCACTTCAGTGTAGTTATTTTTATTGACCTCTATTACTGTTCATAACCAAGAATGTCTTTTGTCATTCTGTCTAATAAAAGAAAGTTTGTCACTGTTGTCTTTCACCTCACACGTATGCAAGTTATTATATAATGGGTGGAGGTAACTACTTGGACTTTAAGGTATAGTCAATGCTCACCATTAGTCATTATTTTCTTTAGTTTTCGTGCAAGGCTTCTGAAACTTATGCAGATGTTACAGTCCCCGCTTCCGACATTTCAAGTTCCTTCAGGCAACGTTTTTTTGATGAAAGACCGTAGTCCCTTTTTTTATTATTATTATCAGATAGAAAAAGTCTTTATAAGAGCTTGCAGTGAAATCCATAACCCCACATTCATACTCAAATACCAGTAATGACTGTAATTACTGTGCCCCCATCGTATTACAGTAAAACATGATGTCCTTTTCCGTCAGTTGAGTACAGAAACCTTGACGGTGTTTGCAAAGAAGAAAAAAAAAAGGGTCGTGTGTAAAGATCATTTGCATTTACATCTTCATAAGTTTGATGCATTCTTACTTTCCCTTTGCCCAAACCAGACATGCTATTCAGGTGAAGGATCGGCAGTTAAAGTGGCTTAGAGTAAAGTCTACATTCTCCTAAAATAAACAGCGTGCGTGTATTTCTTCTTTGACCTCACCATGTCATGTGCTTCTTGAGCAATTAGAGAATAGATCTACGAATGCTTACTTGTACAGAAAAATTTATTTTAAACGCTGGCTTTAGAGGGGAAGGTAACAACACGATACTTTCTTGAAATCTTAAAATGAGATTCAAAGGAATTGCAAGTGGGAGCCTTTGCCGTACTATTAAAATAAATTCTCACTGTGTGTGTGTGGGGGGGGGGGAGGGGTAATTTCTATGCTGAAGGCTGCATTTGAGTTTTGAGCTCCAAAGTAGACACTCATAGGTCATCCGTTCAATCTAAATTTTCACCAGTATGCGAGCTGAAAGTTCGGTGCGGTCTCCGACGATCAATTATTTTTCTTTTGCTATGTGCTTAGGCCTTTTTATTTTCTTAGATTAGAACGGCAGGTAAAGGATAAGTACGCTTCTTGAGGGTGTTGGTATCAGGTAATAAATGTTGATTTCATTAATAGAGGCTCTATTGTCCGTGTTCATGCATGTGGGTTGTTTGTGTGTATTGTCCACATCATCATATTTTGGGGGCTGATGATGGTGGTGTAGACATCAAAGTCTTTTGGAAATTAAGAAACACACATTCTATTTATTTCAACAACATTTGATGAATACTTGTATGATATTATAAATAAATTTAGAAAGTGAGATGTAATCAACGAGGATAACCACAATGTATTGTTTAAACTGGTTGAAGATGGATGCTCGAAAATGTCACAAAAATGCGTTTGGAACGATTTAAACTACCCTTTTCTACTTATAGTGTGGTAAGGATTAGTAGAGACTTAATTATCCCCCTGATCCAAATTTCTAAAAAATGGATGAGGGTCATTAGGTATTTCTCAAAAAAAAATCAATTTAAGCCCTGAGTCTCAACATTTGGTGGATATTTGCCCATCGGAGCTCATCCATTTTTCAAAAATTGGCTTAAAAAAAAAAAAGGTAATCCTTCTTCAGTCGGTTTTTGCGAGAGGCTCTCTCTCTCTCAAGTCTTAAAGTGAGGATCCCCCCCCCCCTCGTTCATGTTAACATACACGCTGTCTGAAAATAATTTACTGTTGAAGCTTGCAATGATGAAAAAAGCAGAGCACTACATGTTTTTTAGCGCCCTTCCAGTATTTGTATGAAAAAAAAAAAAAAAGGGGGAGGGGATATGTAAATTTCGAAACATTAAAAAAGTAGTTTTAAGCTGTGAAAGCTTACTTCAATTTTTATTAATATCCAGGTAAACTGAACCTACTATAACCTTTTATACATCCAATGAAAAAGTTATCATAAAGCCTTGTGTAATTCTACTAATAGCTCTACCACTTATATAGGATGTGCCTTAAGACAATCAGTAACGTGACTGTTGGCGTTACCAGATGGTAACCGATTCCCGGGAGAAAAGAGGGCATTCTCTTTCTGTTAGTAAAATTGTTTCTGATAGGCTAATATGGGTTAATGATGAACGGTTTCACTCCAAGAAAGTATGCTTTATTTTATTTTTTTTTCGTTTCGTTTGTAGAGCGAATGATTTATGACAGCCCTTTAGAAAAAAAAAAAAAGAGTTTCTCGATTTAAAAAAAAAAAAAAAAGGCAAGTAAGTGTACTTTTTTAATTTACACACACACACACATCCCCTATGATGTGAGTAATCTTTAAATAGACAATGTTGTAAAAAAAAAAAAAAATCTATTCTTGAAGAAAAAATAAAAGGAATGAAGCTAGTAGACATTAAGAAAATTAATTTAGCCAACAGGTTATGCTATGCGGATGTGTAAAAAAGCAGGAAACTCCCTAATTCCACAATAAAAAAAAAAGGGTTCTTGGGGGCTTCGGACAACTGGTGATGACAATTTTGGCTTTATTAAGACAAAACGAAAGCGGACAACTTTCACCCTCCTTATTAGGTTCTTGCATAAAATCGAAACTTGCTGTTTATTTATAAATAACGTGAAACAATGACGTGAAATGCATTGTTCAGGAAAAAATGGTGATACGAGAAAATATCCTTTGACACCTGAATAAACAAACCCCATACACACACACACACAGAAATATATATAGAAAACTTAGTTTTTTTTTTTGGGGGGGTGGGAAATACAAAAAAAACAGCGATCAACCTCTTTTATTTTAAAAATAAAATGAATCAAAATTTACTTGGGGGAATTTCTCTCGTTGCAAAAATCGATTTAGATTATATGTATATAACGGTGATTGAATTTAGTTCTCATCCTCAACAACCTCAGTGTTAAGACCTAAGTTGAATAAAAAAAATTGTGTTAGAATGAATCGAAGAGAAGTTGTCAATAATAAAATCTTACCCTTGAAGTCAACACAGGGGACGAAGGTGACATAAGAGTAGAGCTTCTCCTTGGCATCCTCATCATCATTACGTCTACGAGAGATACGGACACGGATACGATGGTTGGTATGCTTAACACCACGAGACCAGACGGCCTTGTTAAGAGAAGGATCAAGACGGACATCCTTGGTACCCATGGCAAGGGTAGCGAAAGCCTTGACGGACTTGATGGCATGAGGAGCACGCTTTCTCAAAGAGCGACCAAAGACATGCTTGTGCATGTGGATGGTGTACTCACGAGTAACGACATCAGCGAGGGTGGAACGCTTTTGGGTGGTCTTTTGATCCTTGGCCATTCTAACAATCTATCGTTAATTTTTTTATTTTCTAATATTCATCATCCATCCTTCGATTTGTTGTTTACTGATTTGTATTCTAATCTAAATGGATGGATGATGCTTGCACTTTTTTTTTTTTTTTTTTTTTTCTAATGTGGGTATACTTACTTGTGAGTGATTTAAAAAGAGGGAGATTCTTTCAGTTGCCAATGCTGGATTTGAGTATATACCCACTTTCCTTACAGTGATAGAGTTGAGCAGGTTGTCGGGAACCCAAAAAATGGTCACAGCTCCGGGCCGAACCTGTTTTTTTTTTTTCTTGCCCATTCTTTAAGTTGTGTGTGCTTACAAGATTTGTTCAGCAGTTTTGAATAGACAACAAGTGTGATAGCATTCTATCATGAACGAAGCACTTTTTTATTTATTTTGTATGTATATGTGTGCGTGTGTTTGTGTGTATACAAGTGAGACATTTAAGTGTCAATTGGTGTAGGAGAAGAAATAGGAGGAGGAGGTATTGCAAATGCATTTCACCGTAACTGGTATGATTGGTTATGAACGCTTACCGTGGCGTAAATGGACTCTAAATCAAATCACTGAAATATTCTCTCTCATCTTTATGGAAAAAAAAAAAGTACTCCTATTCCAAAAAAAAAAAAAAAAAAAAAAAAAAAAAACGTCTAAACTATAAATGTTTCCCAGATGAAAAAGGGGAAAGAACTAACAAAAGATTACACGAGGGCTCTCTATGTAGCAACCCCCCCTTAGATTTGTGTATCTAAGTTACTCAAAAAAAAAACATTTCTTTGTTCTTGCAAATGACGGAAGAAGAAAAAAAATTGGATGATGATAAGACTACTGCTAAAGAACAATTTTTTAAGTGACATTTAGGGAACTCCCCATAGTTGGATTTTTTTTTTTTTTTTTTTTTTTTATAAAATGTACATTTTTATTATTTTTTTTTTTTTTTTAATTTTATGCAACTGTCAAAATTAGGAAAATCAAGTCATTTATGCATAGGATGCACACACATACAATTAGTAGAATAATGAAAATATGTAGTGGGTAACCCAAAAAAAAAAAACCGAAAAAAAAAAGAAAAAAAAAACCAGACGTGTGTGAGCGAGAGAGACGGGATAGAAAGAGATGATGAAAATTAAAAAAAACAGAAGGGCTGTCATAGTACATTTTAAAATCGACCATTTTAATACGACTATCTATTGAGTAATAGTAATAGATTACCACCATGTTATAGTAAATTCCTCATTCTTGGTGTATGCCTGATTTTGGATAAATTACAAAAAATTAAAGGAGAGTCTTTTATTGATTTTTACTTACATGTATACATATTACTGCTCCTTTGTAAGCAATGAATATAGATATATAAAAATAAAGAATAAAAGCAAAAAAGAAAAAAAGAAAAAAATAGGTAGTCTAGGCCGATCATTGGTAAATAATAGAGTGTGTTGCAGATCCACACATAACTGTATAAAATCGCATTTCTTTTTTTATTGATAGACTTTCTTTTTTTTTTTTCTTCTTCTCTCTCTCTCTCTTTTTATTTGGATGAACTAAAAAAGTACAATGGAATCTACTAGTATTTTATCAACATCAACCAAGTTACCTAGCATTTTAATGATGAATTCTTATTATGATCAAGTTGTTGTATCTCCCCCATTAACACCTGCTGTTTCACCTTCTACTATGCTAATGGATTCAAGCAATACAGACAATTTGTACAACAACAATAATTATGCTTATTCAACCTATACGGGCAGTATGAACTCCCCAAACAGCAGTCACCATCATGATCAACATCATCATCACCAACAACAACAACAACAACAACAATCGACCCCATCGACGACTGCACACAAGCATATTTGTCATTTTAACTTTTGTGGTTGGAGTTTTAAACGCTATGAGCACTTGAAGAGACACATGTTGGTTCATACGGGTGAAAGACCTCACACCTGTCGCTATCCTGGTTGCGGTAAAAGCTTTAGTCGATCTGACAATTTTCATGCTCATTATCGTACCCATACCAAAAAGAAATCCTGTGCGACCAAGAGAAAAAATGCTGCAGTCACTACCGTATCCGCGGCTGTCACTCAGCGTATCACTCCACAGGAACAGGCCAATCAGCAACAATCACAAGGAAGACCTCATAATTTCTTGACTTCAATTGCTACGACAGCTGCTGTCGTTGCTGTGTCACAACAACAATTACAGCAGAATCAACAAGTTTTCTATAACAGTCATTTATATGATGGAAGATCGACCGAGGTAACACAACAATCAAAAATTGCACTTTTTTTATTTTAATTAACATTTTTTTTTTTTTTTTTTTTACAAGATGAATAATTACTATAGAAACTCATTTCAGCATAGCAACACTTCGCCCGTCCTAAATTTTAATCTACTAAGTCCTACTTCTACACCCTCCACACCACCCAGTAATCTATCATTATTAAACCATGAACCTACCTTTTTTTCCAATAACTATGCCTCTCCTTACATGTCATCATACCCCATATACCAACCCACTATGCCCAATTTATCAAAACCAAAGTTTAAAAAGACTTCTACTACGACCGCATCCGCATCTGCATCCGCATCGTCGACAACAACAACAGCAACCGCAACAACAACATCATCTACAGCAAAGTCGCATGCATGTCCAGTATCGCAATGTCTACGAAGATTCAAGAGGCTAGAGCATCTGAAACGTCATATGCGTATTCATACGTTAGAGAGACCATTTCGTTGTTCATATCCAGGTTGCCAAAAGAACTTTTCCCGATCGGATAACTTATCTCAGCATATCAAGACGCATCAAAAACACGGAGCGAAAAGAAACTAGTTTTTTTTTTTTTATCTGTCCCCATCATTTTCATTGTTAGCTAAAAAAAAAAAAGCCCCCCAACTTGGTTCTTGTTGGGGGTGCTTCTTAAATAAAAAAAAAAAAAAAGCGGCATAAGCACCTAAACCAGTTTTTAAACCTCGGCGGCAAGCCTTTTATGGGAAATACCACTTTTAAATAAACTAGTCACACTTGGAACTTTAAAAAAACCCACCCCAACACCCCCCCTTTATCTTTTTGACATTTTTTTTTTTTTATATATTTTTATATCTTTTTCTTTAATTCTTATTATTAATAATAAATCATGTCTGCTAAACCCATTAGAGAATATGATGGTAAGCTTTTATTAGCCTACCATCTTTTACGTGCACCTATTGTCGGTCAAGAAGATAGCGCTTCACTCTTTTCCCCTGCTGCTACCAAGTTGGCTCATATTAATGTGGATACTTCTCTTTTGGAGAACCGTGCTGCTTTTGATGCCGCTTTAAAGCAACAACTTGATAACCTTGAAATCACGCATCCTTGGTTACTCACTGACAAGTTGGTTGCTAAACCTGATCAATTGATCAAGCGTAGAGGAAAGTATGGTCTCTTGACTCTCAATAAGGATTGGGCTGATGCTCGTAAGTGGATTGAAGAGCGTGCAGGAAAAGAAATCAAGGTAAAAAAAAAAAAAAAGATATATAAAAAAAAATAAAAAAAATAGATGAGATTACCATATTTGGTGCAGAAAAACTGATTTTTTTTTTTTTTTTTGTAAAAGATTGAAAGAACGACTGGTGTTATCAAGACTTTCCTTGTTGAACCTTTTGCTCCTCACCCTGACAACACTGAATACTATATCTGTATTAACTCTGTTCGTGAAGGTGATTATATTCTTTTCACTCATGAAGGTGGTATTGAAGTAGGTGATGTGGATGCCAAGGCCTTAAAGATGTTGATTCCCGTCACAGGTGAATTCCCTTCTTCTCAATCCATCAAGGAGACTCTCTTAAAGGACGTACCCGAGTTCAAGCGTGATGTTCTTGTAGACTTTATTCGTCGTCTCTATGCTGTTTATGTGGATCTCCATTTCACCTACCTTGAAATCAACCCTTTGGTCGTCACAGACCCCGTAGAGGGTCAAACCCCTCAAGTCATGTATCTTGATTTAGCAGCCAAGATTGATCAAACCGCTGAATTCGAGGCTGGACCTAAATGGGCTATTGCTAGAGCCCCTCAAAATATTGGTCTCGTTCCTTCCTCTTCTGATGCTCAAAATGTGGATGGAGGACCCCCTATGGATTTCCCCGCTCCTTTCGGTCGCGAATTAACACGTGAAGAAGCTTATATTCAGGAATTAGACGGAAAGACCGGTGCTTCACTCAAGTTAACTGTCTTGAACAAGGATGGTCGTATCTGGACCATGGTTGCTGGTGGTGGTGCCTCTGTTGTTTACTCTGATGCTATTGCTGCTTTGGGTCATGCTGATCAACTTGCCAACTATGGTGAATACTCTGGTGCCCCTACCGAGACTCAAACCTATGAATATGCAAAGACCATCTTGGATTTAATGACCCGTGGTGACGTCAACCCTCAAGGTAAGCTCTTATTCATCGGTGGTGGTATTGCCAATTTCACCAATGTGGCTACTACTTTCAAGGGTATCATTCGTGCCTTGACCGAGTTTAAGCAAGCTTTGATCAATCACAAGGTTAAAATCTTTATCCGTCGTGGTGGTCCCAATTACCAAGAAGGTCTTCGTGCCATGCGTCAATTAGGTGAAACCCTCGGTGTTCAAATTCACGTGTTTGGTCCCGAAACTCATATCACCGAAATTGTCCCCTTGGCTCTCGAGGGTAAGTCAACTACCCTTCAAACTTCTACTACTACTTCTTCCGGTAATTTGTTCCAAGATCAAATCTTTGGCTCGGATACTCCCTCCGGTGCAAACACCCCTAAACTTGTGATTGCTGAGGACAACGAAACCCCTAGTAACCCTAATGAACGTATGACTTATTTCGAGAGCGGTCAAGAAGAGTCTGCCGAATGGTATCGTCCTTTCACCTCCAAGACTCGTGCCTTTGTCTATGGTATGCAACCTCGTGCTGTACAAGGTATGCTTGATTTTGATTTCATGTGTAAGCGTACCACTCCCTCTGTCGCTGCTATGGTTTATCCCTTTGGTGGATCTCACGTTCAAAAGTTTTATTGGGGTACCAAGGAAACTTTAATCCCCGTTTTCACTTCATTAAAGGAAGCCGTTGAAAAGTTCCCTGAAGTGGATGTCATTGTGAACTTTGCCTCTTGTCGTTCCGTCTTTGACTCGACTCGTGAAATCTTTACTTATTCACATCAAATCAAGACCGTGGCTATCATTGCTGAAGGTGTCCCCGAACGTCGTGCACGTCAATTATTACATGAAGCTGAAGCACGTCACGTCCTTGTCATTGGTCCTGCTACCGTTGGTGGTATTAAGCCTGGATGTTTCAAGATTGGTAATACAGGTGGTATGATGGATAACATTGTTTCCTCCAAGTTGTATCGTGCTGGTTCTGTAGGTTATGTCTCCAAATCTGGTGGTATGTCCAACGAATTAAACAACATTGTCTCTCGTGCTACCGATGGTGTCTATGAAGGTGTGGCGATTGGTGGTGATCGTTACCCCGGTTCTACTTTTATTGATCATTTATTACGTTATGAAGAAGACCCTAACTGTAAGATGCTTGTGCTTTTAGGTGAAGTCGGTGGTATTGAGGAATACCGTGTGATTGAAGCCGTCCAAACCGGTGTCATCAAAAAGCCCATTGTTGCTTGGTGTATCGGTACTTGTGCCAAGATGTTCACTACCGATGTTCAATTCGGTCATGCTGGCTCCATGGCTAACTCTGATTTAGAAACCGCTGATGCCAAGAACAAGGCAATGCGTGCTGCTGGTATTGTTGTCCCAGAGACCTTTGAACAAATGCCCTTGGCTTTGGCTGAGACCTACAACAAGCTTGTCAAGGAAGGTGTGATCCATCCTAGAGCTGAACCCGAGATCCCCAAGATCCCCATCGATTACTCTTGGGCTCAAGAACTTGGTTTGGTTCGTAAGCCTGCTAGTTTTGTCTCTACCATTGTCGATGACAGAGGTCAAGAGTTATTGTATGCTGGTATGAGAATTACTGACGTCTTTAAAGATGATGTCGGTATCGGTGGTGTTCTTTCTCTTTTATGGTTCAAGCGTAGACTCCCCGATTATGCTTGTAAGTTCATTGAGATGGTCTTGATGTTGACTGCTGATCATGGACCTGCTGTCTCTGGTGCCATGAACACGATCATCACGACCCGTGCTGGTAAGGATTTAATCTCCTCTCTTGTCTCTGGTCTTTTAACCATTGGTGAAAGATTTGGTGGTGCTTTGGATGGTGCTGCTGGTAACTTTACCAAGGCTTATGACAGTGGATTAACCCCTCGTGAGTTTGTTACTTCGATGCGTAAGGCTAATAAATTGATTCCGGGTATTGGTCACAAGATCAAGTCGCGTACCAACCCTGATATGCGTGTCGAATTAGTCAAGGAATACGTCAAGAAGAATTTCCCTCAAACCCCCATTCTTGATTACGCTCTCAAGGTAGAAGAGATTACGACCAGCAAGAAGGATAACTTGATTTTAAATGTGGATGGTTGTATTGCTGTTTCCTTTGTGGATCTTTTACGTGGATCGGGTGCATTTACAGAAGATGAGGCAGAGGAATATATGCGTATTGGTACCTTGAATGGTCTCTTTGTGCTTGGTCGTTCTCTTGGTTTCATTGGTCATCATTTGGATCAAAAGAGATTGAAACAAGGACTTTATAGACATCCTTGGGATGATATCTCTTATCTTTTACCTTCTTTAGATCCTGAAACTTTAGATCCTCGTCGTGTTAATGCTCGTGTCAATGTTCAACCCAAACAATAAGTTCCTTTCCCCCCCCATAACAACAACAACAACAAAAAAATTGTAAAAATTACCACCACCCACACCCCACTACATTATTCATTATCTTTTTTCTTTAAAAAAATAAAATATTCTTAATCAGAAAAAACAATGACGAAACTTTTAAAAAATAAGGAGAAAGTTGTTTAATTATCATCATCTCTTAAAATTTTATAAACAGCGCAACTAAAATAAAGCAAAAAAAAAAAAAAAAAAAAAAAAGACAGAAAGAGAAAGAGAGAGACAAGAGAAAATCGATTTATTTCTGTGTTTCCCCTCTCTCTTTTTTTTTTTCTTTCTCTTTCTTTTTTTTTTTTTTTACATACATAACGATGGACGAAAATTACGGAGGCGGATTTGATTTGATTTCAGCAGATATCGAAAAGAGTTATATTCGACAAAATTTACCCATTCGACGTCAAAGTCTCATTGTTTACCATGACCAACTTCATGCGTCTAATGAACCCAAACAACATTCAAGTATGCTTGTAGCCACGGACACCGTTGCTGCTTCCGTCGACACAGAGAAACCATTGAGTATCAAACTCGCCAACAACTTTGTCGAACCCCTTCCCGCCCCTTCGCCCGAGAAAGCAGCAACAACAACAACAACAGCAACAGCAGCAACAGCAGCAGCACCACCACCACCAACGACAAAAATCATTGGAATCTTGAGCCCAAGCAGGTCAGAATCGACTCGCAAAGAATTGTGGAATGATATGCAACCACTCTCTAAACTCAAGAGTGTATTTTCTCGACTCCACCCAAATGAAACATTGACAACATCTAAACGAAGTCATTGTAACCACGATGTAAAGAAAAAGAAAAAAAAGTCAACAGGGAAAAATCATCATGCAGGCATCATTTATACTGCATTATTATCACATGTATCCAAAGATTTCTTGAAAAAGATACAATTGTCAACGATTGGAGAATATCATGACGTCTTTGATGGAACCACAGCTGTGGTAAGTGATAGGAGAAAAGAGATATATTTTGTATGTCACACACAATGATAACTAAATTTTTTTTTTTTTTATATATATATACAAGAATTGCATTCTGGATATTCTAAATACAAATGACAGAAATTTGGCCTTGTTGGTGGGTAGAGCCTTGGAAAATCAAGATTTGTTTCACCACGTGGACTATAAATACAAATTACGAGATTCAGATACAGAATTATATCAATTTCAATTTATTCATCATGACGATACCATCTTTCTCGAGACAATGTCAGGTAACAAATTATCTTCCAAAAAGAGCAGTAATAAACGCAATGGTAAAAAAAAACACCGCCCACCCAAAAAAAAAAAAATTAATTGTTTTTTAATTTAATTAAAACGCACTAGTGCCATCGGCTTGTAAAACATTACCCATAAATGGTATCTTTTCTGTTTTAACAGATTGTTATTCACCAACATGCACAAGAAAAAGTCCGTGCTATAGTATCAGCTGTCCCCGGATGAAGGAAAAAAAAAGTCTTCAACGTCCGCTTAGTCTTTACTTTGGCGCTGAACAAGAGGTAATCTATCCCTTATAAGTCTTCCCCCCCATCCTCTTCTTACTACTAATGATCCCCTTCCTAAAAAAAAAAAAAAAAAAAAAGCGTTCCTTATGGAGACATTCAGTACCTTTAAATGTTGTCCTGGGTGCTAACAATCTAGAGCAAAAACGTCAAGAATGCATCTATGAGCTTATCTATACCGAAGAAGATTTCACAAAAGACATGCATTATGTGCAAGACGTAAATATCCAATTTTAAAATAATACGCACACCAGATTCTAAAAATCAAGTTATATATATATATATATATATATAGTTTTGGATAGAACCTATTCGATGGGGAGATATCATCCCGATTGAAAGAAGAAATGATTTTATAACAGATGTATTTTGGAACATCAAGGATATTGAAAGAGTGAGTTCTGCACTCTCCAAGGACCTCACAAGCAGACAAGATAAACATACGATTATACCAAGGATCGGTGATATTCTCTTGAATCACGTCAAGGATTTTCAACCGTTTGTGATTTACGGTGCTCATCAAATCATTGGCAAACACGAGTACGAATTAGAAAAGAAACGAAACGTCAAACTACAACAGTTTGCAGAAAAGTTGGAGAGACAACCTGAATCGCGTCGGTTGGAATTAAATGGTTATTTGACAAAGCCCACGTTAAGATTAGGCCGGTATAACCTGTTACTGAATACCATTCATCAACTCACCCCAGCCAATCATCAGGATTATCAGGATCTACCAAAAGTCATTCGGACCATTACCGAGTTTATGATCCTGTTGAATAAAAAGGTTGGGTTGTCGGATAATGCGTTTCATCTAGAGCAAATAGCTTCAAAGATACTACCCACTAAAGGACTTGCGGTAAAAAAAAAAAAAAAAAGCGTTGCTATGCTTCATATAAAACATGGATTCTTAACAACACCCTTCTATTTCCCCCAATAGAATTTGGACCTGTTGGATCCAAAGCGACAACTGATTATGCGTGGAAAGATGAAGCGCTTTAATGATCAAACTTGGGATATTCAAGTATTTCTATTTGATCATTATCTCGTCATTTGTAAAATAAAATACCAAGATGGGTTAGAGTACTATAAAGTATATGGAAAGGTAAATCTGTGAGCATGAAAGGGGGAGGAGTGACTTTTTATTTATATTAAAAAAAATTACCTTTTTATTATAGCCCATTCCATTCGAAGCACTCCATGTATCTATACCAAACTCAGGTTAGTGTGTTTCCTATATATAAAAATGTCATCTCTTTTTTTTTTAAACTTTTTTTTAACATATATATGACAGACATGATTCCCTCCCCTGTATCTGCCAAATCCAACATTTACAACAAAATTACCTCTCCACCCGTAACAGGTTTCCCTATTGTCTTTCATCATCTGGACGAATCCATCACTTTATTCACTGAAAATGAATCCACAAGAAAGTTATGGTTAGATAAAATAAATGAGTTGGGATAATTAAAAACTTTTTTTTTTTTTATTATTATTATTATTTGTGGGTAATTAAAAAAAAAAAGGGTGGGGGGTATATGCAAAAATGGGATGAGTGTGTTTATATGATGTTTAAGAGACTTTCGAATGAGAATCAATCCTTTCGAAAATTCTTTTTTTTTTTTAAAAAAAAATGAGAGTTGCTTATTTATGAGGAATGATTTGTGTGGGGACAATGATCTTCATGAGAGAATTGGGTAATATCAACACCACATTTTGGACAGAAACTGTAACAACTGTGACTTTGTGCACCTGTGAATGAACTGGTATGATAATAAGCGTCTGTTGCGCTATCCATGCTTTTATCGTTTTGTGCACGATTGTATTGATGTGTAAGCTTAATATTGGCACTTTCCATTTTTTGTTATTGTTGTAATGATGATAATTTACAGTTTTTCTTTTTGTTTTTTTTTAAAAAAAAATTGTCTTATTTATACATGTATGAAAAAAGAGATCGGCTGATTAAAAAGCCCCTTCTTTTTGTTGTTGTTGTTGTTGTTGTGGGGGAGGAGGAGGGGCCAACAGAAGGGAAATAGGGAAACCCTTTCTTTAATAACTTTTTTTTTTTTACACGTTTCAGTTCAAATGAAAACATAATCTCTCTCTCCCCTCCCTCCTTTTGTGGGTAATAAATAATCATGCGATTCACATCAATCGGCTGTTGTCCTACTCCCTGCAAGAAAAAAAAGAGGTGTAGTAGAATACGTAGACATGTTACACGCATAAATCTTTCTCTTTTCTGATTAAACAGCAGCACAATGAAACGTCCCGTATCATGACACATATTGTGATACATGCAAGGAGTACATCTTTCTTCCCTGCACAAAGGTCTGTATTTGTCAATTTCCCAAAAAAAAAAAAAAAAAAAAAAAAAAACTGAACAAAACACGGTTCATGCGTATACTCAAACTTCAATCTCCCCCCTCTCCCCTCCCCCCATTTTCTCCTGTTGAATGCGCTATAATGTAGTCCGACAGTACCAACTTATAGATAAAAATATTCCGGGTTTTTTAGGGGATGTAAAAGCCGTCTTTGGGTGTATTTATAAAAAACGAGGAGTCTATATAAACATAAATATATATATTTATATATATAAAGAAAGGGTTTATTTAAACAGAAGCTTGAACAGCGGGTTCAACGAAATCCTTGGAGGCCTTAGCACCGGTATCATCACCAGCAGCGTTAGCACCACCGTGAAGGGCAAGAAGAGCAGAGACATCAAACTTGGGAGCCTTGAGGATCTTGACCTTACGAGTGTAGGTGTTTTGGAGAGGGTAGATACCTTGACAGGCCTTTTCGATACGGACAGCGATAGCATCTTGAGCAGATTGAGAGGCAGAAGAGGTAACCTTGGCAACGAGTTCCTTAAGATCACAGGCAACAGCTTCTTCAGTCATGATCTCGAACATCTTCTTACGGATTTGACGGATTTGACCGGCTTGAGCGTAAGTAGTCTTCTTGATTTGGTTACGACGACGAGAAGTGAAGGAGACGGCAAAGAGACGGACAAGATAACCATCGGTTGTCTTGACATCAACAAAGGCCTCAATTAAAGATTGCCACTTCTTGACCATAGAACGGAGCTTGTCGGTGGTCATATCCATACGGTAGAAGTTGGTGAGACAGTTCTTACCTTGGATTTCGTCTACCTTCAATTGGATCTTACGGAAAGAACGAGATTCATCCTTGGATAAATCACCAAGAGACATCTCAACAACACGACCGAGGAGAGAATCGTTGGCGTTACGGAGACCTTGGGTACGGTTGACAAGTGTCTTACCGACTTGACGGACATCAAACATGGAAGGGGCCTTGATATCATACCAATCCTTACGGGTGAAAGGGTCGACACTATTTTTTTTTTTTTTTTTTTTTTTTTTTTTTTTTAGGAAATTGTTTAATTACGTGTAAAAATATATAAAAATAAAACCAATTGGGTCTGTGTATAAATTGATATAAGGTAATAAAAGAGAGAGATAGAAAATTCAGTTGCGCGTAAAATTACATTGGGTTGTACGTCATTCGAAAGTAAACTACATCCAATTCATCTGTTATAGATCCTGTGCGTCTTTTTCGTCAAAAGCATTTCAATCCAAGCTAAATTCACGTCGTTATTTCGATGAGGGTGTTTTCATTGTTTAAAATATGTCGTTCAAGTGCGCGGTGTAATTGCTTTTTTTTTTTTTTACGAATAAAATAAAAAAAAATCTCTCTCTTTATTTTCCAAAATAATCAATAGGTACTTTAAAAAAAAAAAAAAAGAGCAACTTACACCTTCTTCTTCAAACCCTTCTTTCCTTTACTAAGACGCCTGTTAAAGTAAAAACAAGAATGAGTATACGAATTGACATGCCGTCGCATGAAGAAAAAAACTTACTTGTTCTTGCCAACAGCTGTAATAGTCAACAAGTAGGATAATTCATGGTGTGGGGAGTTAGATGGATGGATGGATGGATGGTAAATGATTTACTTTACCCATGATTGCACTTGTAGGATTAAAAAGAAAGTTTTCTAGATTTCCTCCCCCCTCTTTTGGGCTAGTGAATACTACTGTGGCACCCACCTCGGGGATTTTCTTCCTGCGGTACACGGGGTTTAAACAAATTAACCTAATTTTAAAAAAAGGTGTTTTTAATCAATGACCTCTCTCTCTCTCTTTCTCCTCGTATCATACATAATTCATTTACATATTAACTTTTAGGAGAAGACTTGGTGTAGTAAAGGGGAGATAATATTTGATTAAAAAATAAAAAATGACTATCAAGATCTTGCCTCATGGCATTTGTATACCGTGTGCGGTGCCCTGAAGATGAAGTTATTTCGTCACTTTTATAATGGAGACTCACAAGCACTGAGAATTCACTGTATCTCTCTGTTCATAAGTTGTACTTTTGTCACAATGACTACCCAGATAAAATATAGTCATCCTCCCATTGAGAGAGAGAGAAATACGTATCTGGGATGATTTTATGTAGTAACAGTAAATAGACTGAAAAGAAGTAATCATTTCAGGAAAATCCATGTCTATTTTATAAACAGAATTGATTACAATTAACTGTTTAAAACAATTTAAAACATGTCTTTCACTTGAATGGTGGTTGATATATGACCGTTTCTTAGCTCGCAAACTGATTTTGATCCGTCAAGGCTTGTAACACTACTTGAGTTCACTTTTCAACATCCTTTTAAAGCATACACTCATCCTTTAATTCCCCAGTTTTTCAAATGGACACAATAAAAAAAGGCGTGTCTCTACGCTAAAAGTGAATTGGTAAGCTCTATTTTAATACAGGTGAAAGAGAGGAGTATTTACCTTGAACAACTTAATCACGTTGACTCTTTTTGTTAAATGAAGTGTGTGTGTGCTTTTTTCAGCACTGGGTACGTCCTTATACAAGCCAAGAGCCATTGTCCTCCTGGTAGGTGTACTTATTCTCTGTCGTTTGTGGTTGTTTCTTGATAAATGGAATAAGCCCTCATCACATATACGTACACATTCTAATCGATATTCCCAACGACTATAGTCAAGGGCAACAACCCTCGGACCACAAACAAGACATAGTCATCACATTGTAACTCTGTTACTGTTCTTTTTGCTTTCTGAGAAGGTGTGACAACCCGTCGAAATCTTCTGTTCATTGGACGCGTTCTTTTGCCTAGTGAGACGCATGTCCTTTTGACTGTTGTTTAAGAGTTGCTTTTGGAGGAGGAATGTAGTGTTTGCGACGAGGTTTTTCTACCTGACACCGCACTCTTGTTGTTGTTACGTGAGTGTGTTGTTCATTTGATGGAGCTCTTTCTAAAAAGTAGGTCAACAATTTGAAATGGGTATATTAAATACTTTGGAGGTTTGGACTGCTTAGTCAATTAGACTGTTTTTTCTTTCTAGGATTCTTTCTACTAAAAGGAATGAATGGCACTTTATCGACTTTTTTATAGACGTTGCGACGTTTTATACCAGTCATAATGCTTAAGACCGCTTGACTGAATCACTTTAAAATCCCGCATACAAAAAAAAGAAACCCCACAAGAAATATTAATTTTTTAAATTCAGCTTTATTTATGCAAAAAAAAAAAAAAAAAAAAAAGAAAAAAAAGTTTAAAATATAAAATTAAAGGGGGCATTGGTCTAATGAGTCTACCCTTCCAGTGCTAAAACTCTGTAGAGAATCCGCCACTAATTGATCACTGGTAATCTACTCGTCTCGTGCGTACCTGTTGCTGATCTACTAGTTCGTATCTGTTGCTGATCGTATCTATTGCTGGCCAATGATCAACCAATGAAGAACCCTCTCGCTTGTTTCAAACACGCCCGGAGGCAGGAAAGAGATTAGAACCGCCGCCACCCAAAAAGACCCCACCGCAGATTTGCTGGCAAGACAAAACTACGGCACTTTTGCTGGCTAGACAGAAGCTGGATAAAGAAAAAAAAATCGAGAGTTGGCAGAAAATGTGCCCTTTATATACCTTTTTTTCCATCACACAAAATCGATTTTTTTTTTGTTTTGTGACCGGTTTTGCTGCGCAGTGCCTTCAAAAATTTCAAAAGTCACGGACAAATAAAGCAAACATGCGCAGTAAATAAAGGGAAGAAAGGGTAAACAAAAGTGAAAAAGAACATTAAAGGCCTTATGTCGACATTGACATTTAGGAAACACTAAAAGAATAAAAAGACCACCTCCGACACTTGTACAACTCAGCAACATTATGTATAATGTCAGCCATTGTTACATTTCTTGCACTAATTGAGACTTTATTTTCTAAAGGGTTTTTTTGGGAGGAATTTTTGTTCTGCTGCTGGCACTTCTGCTAATAATATTGGTTGATTATAAAGTTGTAATAAGCAGCTACGTTGCAGAAAGCAAAACATGGTTTTATGAATTTTTACTCCCAGAAGAGCGGGACTTACAAATTATGTGCATAACCTAAATCCTTTACTGCGTTGCACATTGCCTTAATTTTTAAAATTTGTGTGAATAAGGTTCTTGATGAACTGTTTCTATGATCAATGTATAATCAACTGATCAATAGAAGAACAGTCAAAGAAATAAATAGTTACCTGGACATCCTCCTCCGCCCCCGCTCATCTACTCTATTTTAGACACTGAAAAATTGACAAGCGTCTTAAATTAAATTCTGTATTGGAAAAAATAACGTGGATCTGTATCACATCCGAGCGGCCATTTGATAATATACACAAATGATGGAGACTGAAAAATAGTCCTCGTGGGAGTTTTCTCGTGTTACTTGAACAAAAAGTCATTTTTTTAACAGGAGAAATGCAACAAGGAATGAAATTACAACCGTCAAATAATGCTTGACAACAGTACTTTATAAAAAAAGAAAAGAGAGGGAATTCAAAAAAAGTTAATGGAGAGTCGTATGCAATTTAACATTACTATAAAACGAAATTTTGTAGGCTTTTGAAAGAGAAAAAAATGCATGAAAAAAGGGGAAAGTGTACACCCCCCGGAGTGTCAAAAATAAATAAATAGCGAGATAGTTTTTGAGCATATATATATATAAAAAAGGGGCACACTTCTTTTTACTTTTTAGTAGATCTTATTTTTCGACATGGCTTTAAGAGTACCTAAAAGCACACTTCCTCAGCTCTTCAAGGACGGTTACAAGGTAAACAAACAAGTCGGGTTCAAGATTAGACGATCTCACCAAAATTGTAGTTTCAATCGGGCGTCGAAGAAGCTGTTTTACAAAACATTGAAGCCACGCATGAATTTGCTGAAGTTGTGCGTACATCCATGGGACCTCATGGTAAGCTAAACTTTTTTGTGGTGGTGTCAATAAAAAAATTAAAACATACAATCTAGGTCGTAACAAGATGATCATTAACCATCTCGAAAAATTGTTTGTGACCAACGATGCCGCCACGATTATTCGAGAACTCGATGTAGTGCATCCCGCTGCCAAATTGTTGGTCATGGCGTCTCAGCAACAAGAAAGTGAAATGGGGGATAACACAAATTTCGTGGTGGTTTTTGCTGGTGCACTTTTACAAAAGGCTGAATATCTTGTTAAAATGGGTCTTCATCCTTCCGAGATTAGTTTAGGATATCAATTAGCAAGAGACCGTGCATTACAAATACTACCTGGTAAAAACTTATGAGTGGCTATTAACACTTTTAAAATGGAAGGGTGACTAAATCATCAAATTTTTTTTTTCTAGAATTGGAAATCGATCAAATTCAATCGCTGACAGATAAACAAGAATTATTAAAGATCATCAAGGCTCCCATCTCTTCTAAACAATACGGTTATGAAGACCTCTTGTCCCAATTAGTGGTAGAAGCTGCTCTCAACATCATGCCTAAAAACCCTAAAGATTTCAACGTGGATAATATTCGTGTCGTCAAAGTCATGGGTTCCAGTATCCATGACTCCCGCGTAGTCAAAGGTATGGTCTTTGGTCGTGAACCCGAAGGATCTATCCGTGAAACCAAAAAGGCAAAGATCGCTGTCTTCACCTGTCCATTGGACATCACACAAACCGAGACGAAAGGTACCGTCTTGATCCATCATGCCAGTGAAATGTTGAATTTCAGTAAAGATGAAGAAAAACAAGTGGAAAAGGTCTTTGCGGATTTGGCTGAGGCTGGGGTCACGGTTGTAGTGACGGGTAATGGCATTGGTGATTTGGCTTTGCATTATTTAAACAGATATAATATCATGGCGGTCAAGGTACTTTCGAAATTTGATTTACGTCGTCTGTGTCGTGTCATTGGGGCCACTGCTTTGGCACGTCTAGGTACACCGATGGCAGAAGAGATGGGAGCGTGTGATATCGTAGAGACAGTAGAGATTGGCTCTGATTTAGTGACAGTGTTTCGTCAAGAAGAAAAAGATGTCAGTACACGCACAACAACCATTGTCATTCGCGGAGCTACCCAAAATCATATGGATGATATTGAACGTGCTATTGATGATGGTGTTAGTGTAATTAAGGCCGCTACACGTGATAATCGACTTTTAGCGGGTGCAGGTGCCGTGGAGATGGAATTAAACAAGCGTCTTCAAGAGGTAGCAGCAAAAACTCCGGGATTAAACCAACATGCCATCAAGAAATTTGCTGAAGCGTTAGAGATTGTGCCTCGTACACTTTGTGAAAACGCAGGTATGGAAGCCACAGCAGTTCTATCCCGATTATATGCGGCACATTATCAAGAGGATAAAAAAGGTGCGTGTATTGGTGTGGATATTGAAAGTGGAATGGATGGCACCTTGAATGCCGTAGAGGCTGGGATTTTTGACTCACTAGCAACAAAAGCATGTGCCATGAAGTTGGCTGCAGATACAGCTATTACTATTTTAAGCGTTGATCAGATTATCATGTCTAAACCTGCAGGCGGACCCAAACCTCCCAAGAAAGAAGCACATTGGGATGAGGATTAACAACAACAACAAAAAGTTAACTCCCTTCCATTTCTTATGTACTTTATATATATATATATATATTATGAAATATAATTAAACCTCTAAACTATTTTAATTGATTTGTATATGTATTTAGTTAAGAAGACTTTAAATTATAAGCTTGAGACACTCTGCGTGAGTGTTTACCAGATCCATCATCGGATAGAATAGGTGTACTGGAAGCGGCTTTAAGAGAATATACCAATTGAATCATTTGATCTTCCTCTCTATCCAATTGCATACCATGTTGTGTAGCATAACTTTGATCCGCTCTTAAAATGGACCGAATTTGATTTTGACACTTGTCAAAGACTTGTGCGTTATGACGTAAATTCACATTATCTGTCACAAGACGGTATTTTTCAATTTCGTGACAAAGAGAAGCGATATCTGCTAATTTCAATAAAATGTTTTCACTTTCGTCAATACCAGCCGACTAAGAAAAAAAAAGTTTCTTTAAACATCAGTCATCTTCCATGTGTATCTTATTCAAAATTCCCTCCTCCCCTTCACTTACAGCTTCATTTTCTTCAATAATTCGCGTGGAAACCATGACAAGGTCTTCGTTGGTGGTAACACCTAATTCAAGTAACAAAATCTGAGCATCGGGTGAAAGTTTGGTCTTGGGATGAACAGCGTCAATAAATCCAATCGCTAAAAAGTTGTCTACAGCGTTCTGACTGGCTTCGGTTGATAGAACTTCACGGTACACAGTACGTCGACCTGTGATCAAATGAGCGGCAATCCATTGAGATAACACGGGTACGATTTTACGTGGCATGTAAGGTAAATCACGAAGCGCAGAAAGTGAACAGGAAGTGATCCAATAAGCGTCCAATGTGGGGTATACAAACGAAGCAAGTAAACATACACGTGTATATTCTACCTCATTGTTTTCAAATGTCACGACTTTGGTATACAATCCTTCTTGATTTGTCACGAGCAAATTCTTTTTAACGAACCATTGTAAAAGCGTATTGAATTTCTATCAAAAATAAGAAAGGGTAAGATACCTTTGTTTAAACGCCAGCATCCACAAAAAGAAAAATGGGGGGAAGGGGAGGGCTTACCTCTTCTCTGCTCCAAGGGTAGATAAACTCATGTTTAAATAACCTCACCAAAAAAGTAAAATGGGCATAAAGTTCCTTATGTGTCATTTGTTTCACAGTTCCCGAAAGATAGACAACGGCGAATAAAGCTTCAGGTAAAAAGATCTCCATCAACTGACTGGCCATATAAGAAAGATCCATGACATTATCCGCATGTTCCACCACTCTGACAATCGTTTGATCTGTAACACGTTTTCCATCCATGGTGAGATTATTACGGGCATCTAAAAGATTGAAAGCGTACGATACAATGGTATTGACATCTTCATCCGGTTGCCAATCGATACTGATACGTCTGTCCAAAATTTCCTCTCGAAGCCAAGTAACATGTTTGTTGATCTTACCTAGAGTGATACCACCCGTGACACGTCCAAACAACAAGGTGGCAGCCACTAATGTAACAGGACTGACAACCGCTGCATCATGTTGTCCACGTTGAATTTTACGAGCTACGAAATCTGCAATTGTATCTTCATCCTTAACGGCAATCGTACTTGATCAAAAAAGTTAGTTTTTTTTTTTTTTTTTTTTTTTTTTTTTTTTTTTTTTTTTTTTTTTTGCTTTCTTTCTTTCATTCTATATATAGTAAAAAATACCTTAATCGCTTATTCGTATTGATAGGCAAACTAGCTTCCTTCACAGAATCACGTACACCAATCACATGACCAAATCCAACAAACGCACGTCCGTATTTACCTTTCTCAATCAACCCATTTTCTTTGGTAGCCGCTCGATCCGCCACCGTAGCACTAGGACGTAAAAACGTGGATGTCACAGTCAAACTACGTGGTTTTTGATCCAACACTTGATCGATTAATGTCCGTAATTCAGGGATCTTTTCATACGTGATATTGACAGGTACAAACACAGTATCTTTTTTCTCCGTGAAAGATGAATGAAAGGATAGGCTCGGAGTAGGAGAGAGGTTGGGTGAAGAGGCAGAGGAAGAGCTGGGCGATTGGTTTTTACCAAGGGTACCGTCAATCACCATATTAATCATGCCGTCATGGTATGCCGTTTGAAGCCGACCGGTACGAGAACGTGCACGTTCAATGACCATGGATAAAGCCCCGTGTTCTTTCAAAAGGACTTCCGTGTATGCTGCGGCAACAGCGGTATTCAATGGAGAACGGGATGTGAGATCACGACGCACAAAATAGGCACCTGAAATACGAAGTATATCAGAAATAGGGCCTAGTAATGCCAATGCTAATATATATATGGAAAAAAAGGTTAGGTTAGAAGAAAAATAAACATTTGTAGAGGGACGGGTTACACAAACCTTCATCACAGACAATAGCAGGCACGGGTAATTTATAACGTAAACAAATATACCAGACCAAAAGTTGATCCATGATTGTTTTAGAAACGGGAACATAGACGACATTTTTTCCTTGTATTTGTTCTTTCAATCGAGCGATATCAAATTCATTCACACGGAGACTACTAAAGAGGCGTTGAAATAAGACATTCAAGAAGGCACCAGCTGACCAAATATAAGGTAATTGAGTTCGTTCTTTCATGCGTTGAAGGATTTTAAGGGATTCACCTACTACTGTTTTTTGAGGCACGCCTGATGTTTCAATTATCTAAGTCAAAGTCATCAGTATTTTCCTTTTTACAACATTCCCAACCACAGGTCATTCTTACCTGCTTAATACTCTGTCCGACTCGAACATCATTCAAGACTTCAATACGAACATGTTCATCATGCGACTCTGAACGATGCACCCAGTGTCCCAAATGAGTCATATTCTTTGTATCCTTTAAAATATCCGAATCATCATGACACCAATCATCCAAACTCGCATCAAAATCATTCACCCATTCCTCCAATTTCTTTTTATCTTTTAATTCCTGTCCAGGTTTTTCCAAAGATAAGATCAGTTCCTGTAACATACGATCGGTTCTCTTTTGGATATCCGAAGCACTAAAGATGACGGATTCAATTTGTTTGTCAATGATCGAATGAGCCGCTGCACCCGGTTGCAAATAAAGTGCACATGCCCATCCTGTGGGTAAAGTAATGTTACGTAAACCAGCCGGTGGTGAAGCTGTGATATAGGCATGGACACCATACGCGAAATTCACCATATAAGTTTCCCAATCCAAATGTTGATAATGGGTCAAGGAAAACTGGGTATCGTTCACCATGTCCGTTTCCATTTGCTGTACATTCTGATGATCAAATATCCAACGATGACGTAAAAATGTTTGCATCGATTCAACCACACGCGACGCTAATTCGATGGTACGGTTGGTGGAATTGGCATCGGAGGAAGCATTGGTTCGCGTATTGCCGCCGTTACTGACACTACTTATGGCACTGGTAACAGAGGATAAGGACTGAGGTAAATGATATTTCATAAAGAATTTGGCCTTGAATAAAGATCGATTAGCTACAAAATATTCCTGAACGGACGGTAAATTGAGTTTGGTATTTCGGTGCCAATAAGTTCGAACCGCATTGTAGGCTTGATGCCAAGTGGTTTTATTAAATCCGCTGGCCGAGACTTGATAGATGTAAGGGAAATATTGAATGTTGGGAACAATCACACTATCACAATCATCACCGTCAGCCAAAACTTCATTGTAAGGTAATAGGAAACGATAACCCGGTAATGTCATGAAAGCGGCACTACCTAGAATGGCACGGACAAGATAATCCACAGGTACAATATCTGCTAATAATTCACCCATGTCGGGTTGTAACACTTGAATTCCCTTTCCCATCAAAAAGACGGCGCCATTTGCGCCTGTGACACCATCCACCTACAATTAAAAAAAAAAAACTATAAATATACTTCATCTTTGTGCATATACATGTGTGTATATGATTTTTTTTTATTTACCCAGCCAGGAAGAGGTTCATAGGCACCAGCACCAACTTGTGTGGCTCGAACAATAGCCACAGGCCATTGTGCTTTCCCACCTTGCGCTTCCTCAATACGATTGAGATCGACTCTTTTCATGATCAAGTGTTCAGTGAGTGATTTGGTGAATGTGTAAGTATTTGGGTAATGAGCCAAGATACGTTGAGTCATTTTGGGAATATCTTGAAGTTCAAGGTCGACGATTTCCGTCAAGAGTTCTTCAGGATCGCCCACTTGCATTGGATAGACTCTTTCTTGGATATGACCGTCTGGAATATTTGGATCTGTATATGCTAATGACATGTGAACGAAAGCCTCTGATGGGATAGATTTGAAGAAAGAAAAAAAAGGAATTAGAAATGTGTAAGTATGTCCATTGTTTGTTTTGTGTTGTACCCATATGTTTACATTCATCTGCCAAATCCATCATGCGAAGTGTGCCTAGTGTATTTGTCTACAGGAAATGTCAGTGATATGTACAAAAAAAAAACTTGTTTTTTTCTTCTTCTTCTTCATACCTCTAAAGCGAGATCTAATCTTTCATTGTAATTCAATGTGGCAGCACAATGTATCACGACATGAACATTCTCGATAATTTTTTCACGGTCTTGTTCGGACATGGACAAGTCGGGTGAGATAATGTCACCTGCGATAGGAATAATTTTTGTCTTGACAATCGCATCAAATGTTGACTTCCCCATCATGCGTCTCAAGATTAAAAATGCCTTTTCTTTAAAGTGTGAGACAACATATATATATATATATAAAAAGAAGTGTACAAATTACTCTAATTTTTTTACCTTGTTGTTAAATATTTCGTTACGAAGTCTTTCTTCAGGTCTGCCAATTTTACTTCGTTTGATACTACCACTTCGCACCAGAATATAAATAAGGCCAATATCTTGACGTAAAGCTTGAATGAGTTTCCAAAGAATGGCTTTGCCGATAAAGCCTGTAGCGCCTGTCATCAAGATGTTTTTTTTTCGGTAGAAATCAAGGACGGGACCTTGAAAATCGGCGGCGTCTACAGGTATAGGCTTTGTATCATCATTGAGAGATTCGGGTGTGACGGTGGAATAAGAAGAGGATTCATCATCGGGTAAAGTTGTTTCAGATTCATCGGCTGTGCTATAACTGACGGGAAGTGGGGTGAAAGGCTCGTTTAATAATGGCACGTCTTCAACTGTAGTCGTCGTATCGTCCTCAGTAACAATCACTATTTGAGGTGGGGATAGTGGTGTCGATAATTCGGTCACCGTGTCTTCAGTCTGACCGTCCTGTTGTAAAATAGGTGAAGCGGGTGAGACGGTGACTGAAGGAGAATGCGATTCAGTTTCTTGTTCTGACATTAGGCTTAAATGACTACAAGATGGGTTAGTTTTCCTTATACACAATTCAGATTTTCATTCAATAATTTACTAGTGTACTGTTTATTGTGGGTTGGTGTGTGCCTTAATCAAATCAAACAAATAAAAAAAAAAGAATGGGAATAAAAAAAGGGAAAAAAAAAAGTTACGAAAAGGCTACTAAAATTAACTATTTGAAATTATCTAAGCCCAGCTGTAAATTAAGAATCCCAAAAAGGAAATTTGGGATTTGTGATGTCACAAACAGGCGTTTTTCAACAGGTTGTGTTCACTGCACGCACAGATCTCCTATTTTTTTTTAAAAAAAAGCTTACGGTTACCAAGGAAACCAATTTTTTTAACATGGAATTAAAAATTATACGAAGTATGCATGTTTGGGGATTATCTAAGCTGACCATGAGTGGTGCAGTGTTTCATGAGCGACAATGAGTTTGATCAGTTTACTATCACCAGCCTCCTCAATGTGCAGTTGTGTTCGTGATGGTCTATGATGAGTTCACCTGTAGGTATCCCATAGACCCCAAGTCATTCCAACTGGGATGTACCCCGCATAACAAAAGTGGTGTTGGATACTCAGACCCTAAGGAATGTATGTATGTGTGCGTGTGTGTATGTGTGGGGCATTAAGGGATCTACATTGAATGTGTGACTTCACAATGAAATAATTCATTTCTTTTTACAAATAAAAAAAAAAAATATATTTTGTGTGTACACAAAAAAAAAAAAAAAAAAAAAAAACGTAGTTTCGTAACAAATACTCCTAATGACAGATGCAAAAGAAACCAATGTAAACATGAGAACAAAATAGATGTCTGCTTTTAAACAGAGAATTGGCACATTTATTATTTTTTTCCAGATAGAGAAGAAACTCATCTTTTTTTTTTTTAAATTTTTTTTTTTTTTTGCTTACTCATGTAGGTCACAACACAGAACTCAGAGCCACCTGCTGAGCCACCTCAGGTCACTCGACAGAAATACGAGGAAGCTAAGCATGAGTTACAAGCTTTACTAGCACGAAAGAAGCAAGTGGATACGAATCTGGTAAGAGAAGGCAGATTAGAGATGTGTGTTCTCCTGTGGTGCTAATGGGATAGAGTAGATTAACCTTGAAAACGCCATCTATGCGTTTGAAGGATCTTATTTAGAAGACACACAACAGAATGGCAATATTATTCGTGGGTTTGATGGTTACCTCACCAACCGACCCGACCGAAGAAAACCCAAATTCACCGAACTGGATCGACTCTTCAGCTTATCCTCGTCCACGTATCAAAA
The DNA here is from genome assembly GCF_025094135.1 of Mucor mucedo. Lineage (NCBI taxonomy): Eukaryota > Fungi > Mucoromycota > Mucoromycetes > Mucorales > Mucoraceae > Mucor > Mucor mucedo. The sequence continues at coordinate 18,598 of NW_026252334.1, read as the reverse complement.
AGTAAAGAAATAAGTCCTCCCCTCCCCCCTTTTTTTATATTTTTTTTTTGTTGCTGTTAGAAACATGACCCATTTTTTTTTTTTTTTTTTTTTTTTTTGTAATTCTATATACATTTTATATATTGTTTATTTTTTTTTTCCTTATCTAGGCTTTAGCGCAAAAGGAAGAGAAGGACCAAGATTCGAGTCAGGATGATCGATCCAGTGCTTCTTTATCGATGGCTAGGCGAGAAAAGAAACGAAAATTGAAGGGTCATGAGAGTAATGGCTTCAGAAAGAAGAAGAGCTCTGCGGGCAGAGAAATCATGAGTGAGGATGAGCTGGATATATGATAACACTTTATTAGACTCACACAAACACGCACACGCACACGCACACACATACACACACACACACATTATCGAGGCTCACTTTACCTGAACATTTCAATAAATCTCTTTAAAGAGAACCCTATGTTTGATATGGCCATGTAAATAAATACTCGTCTTGACCTCCATTAGAACTCTCCCTTCAAATTGTTGCTATTATCCATACCGGTATTTGTTTTTAAAATAAAAGGTTACATGCAAAGCAATACTATACAGTTACGATAGGGTGAGTTTCGATTAGCAGTGGGGGTGAAAAGCATTCCTAATTAAAGGTATCACTCCCGTAAGCAGGTTGATCATTGTTGAAAATCCGCTGCTATTCTCAATACAAATGCGCAGTAAACCTTTTGCTTGATTTTCCATCCAAATATGCCAGCGGAGCAATCTAATTGGCCTAAAAAGTGCTTGCGTCAGCGGTGTCTGAACCTGGGTATAAAGTTTCCCCAGATTTTTTCATTTTTCTTTTTCTCTCTTCAGTAGTGATTTTATGGGTAGTATGTACTGATTAAATTGAATAGGAATTACAATGCCTCACTTCGGTAAGGTTATTGTACATTCTTTAACTACGAACTTACCAGTAACGCAACCTCTTTGTTTTTATTTATAAAAAGAAAGTCTTTGTGGAATGAGGGGAATGAGGGAAGATGGACGACGTATACTGTGAAGGTTCCCGAAGCCCCTTAGTAGTTTAAGTCAACGACTTTTTTCTTTCCTTGTGTTGAGTAACGGGTACTGGTCCTTCACTTGCTTTAACCGTGAAAGGAGGGGGTTCGTTTGGCTGCCTGTTATGAACGATTCTGCCCGTAGGATTATCTACAGACAAGAACGCGGTTTTGTCAACAATAATAAAGAGCGCAAACAAGAAAGCACAAGTTCTTGTTCATAAGTCCTCATTATTAATGTTGTTTTTACTGCTATATAAAGGTGCGTGCAAACACCTCATATTTTTTTTTGGGACCAGACGTGCTTTCACCTTCTCGTGGTTGTTTGTCCTGTTAATCATTGTAGCTTTTTACTAAAAAGTCGCTTTGAGAACTAAGAGAAGCACACTTTTCGTTTTTAAAATAAATAAATAAAGCTGTTTAAATAATGTATAAAGTAATAGTGACCTTTATGTTTACAAGTTGTAATAGAATGCTTGTTTCATTCTTGAAGTTTTTTTGTCATTTGATTGTGAAGCTTTTTTTTTTGTGATTCTGCCTTGATTCCTTGTTTTAAATAAGCTGTTTATTTCCTTGGACAGTGGTATTAATCAGTTTCGAGAGCATCGCATATTAGCTCAAGGGACAAACACTGGTCAACAACCTAAACAAAATACTTGATCCTGCCTTCATAGCCCGCTACACAGAGACTAACTTCCCCGCAGTTGCACTGAAACGGACTAACGAGTCTCCGCAATAAATCCCACTGTGTCCTTTTCTTTTTTTGCTAATCTTTTACGTTTGTCTTAATGTAAATATGAATGACATGACTTCATTGGCTCCAGACTTTTTTGAGAGATAGCCTTTGCCTTTGAATATGATGTGATTATGCACACCTATCATGTTGCTTAACCTGATAAACCTGGCGGTATCTTTGTTTAGAGTCAACAGCTTGTAAGGATGTAGGAGAGTTTTGTAAACTTTTTTTCTCTCTAAATGTTATGCACATTGAGGATACAAACTCTAAAAGGCTTCCACTCATTTTGACGGCGACATTTACTAGCATGGTTTCGAGTTGTTGGGGTTGAACATATGGTTGCTATAGCTCAGTCGAATTGCATGGAGTAAATGATTCTGGGTAAATAAGCAGTTTGGGGCTGATGTACCTGATTTTAAAGCTGTAAAAAGGCTGTGTTTCATTTCTTTTTTTTATTTGTGTGGGGAAAAGAGTGTGAGCTTAAAAATCTCTCTCTTTTTTTCTTTTTCATCATGATTCCCACAGCGGTTGCGAGATCTCCTGAACTCGTTCAGAAAGTGTTAAAGGTAGTGTGAACTGTGTGTGTATGTTGAAAAGCAATCTAATATTTGTGGGTAGAGTTTTCTCTCTGCTGGTGGTTATGACTCACTCGTGCTCCCAGGGGTAATTATATAATAAGCAAGAGTAGCTTTGGTTACTTAAAATAAATCAAGCTTAAAGTAGTTCACAGTAGCGAAGGGAAAGTCTCTGCCGAGTTCCAGGTCGAGAAGACACATCTGGTTTGTTTTCGGCATAATTATTTTCATGTAAAATGTTGACCTGTATTTACTCTAGAACCGACTTGACTCCGTTCATGGTGGATTATTAGCTACAGTGGTAACCATGGCATTTTTTTTTTTTTTTGGATGAGGTCACTAAAAGATTATAATTGGAGAGTAGGTAGATATTGGAGGTTCCTTAGCAATTGCGTCCAAGGGACTGTTTGCTACAGGCGTAAGCACAGATATTAATATCAGTTATATTTCGGGTGTGAAGCAAGGTGAAAAGATTCAAGTGGAAGCCCGTGTTGATAAATTAGGAAAGACATTGGCTTTTACCACGGTTGAACTATTTTCCCAAGGTCGACTTGGTAAGCTTTACATATTTTTTAAAAAAAAAAAAAAAAAAAAAAAAAAAAAAAAAAAAAAAAAAAAGAAGACACTAAAAAAGATGTAGTTGCGCTGGGTCGTCATAACAAGTTTGTAGCACAAGCATACAAACATCCCGAAAACCTGATTAAATAGTTTTTTTCAACAAAAAAAAAAAAAAAAAAAAAAGAAACGCGTTGCCGCGTTTTATTTAAAGTCCGACGTTTTTATAATACCAAACGCGTGTTTTTTTAGAATGTGAAAAAAAAAAAAAATTAAAAAAAGGGGTGGGTGCATTATTCCATATCCCCCGTCTCCTTTCACTCCGCCTTTCAACTCTTTTTTTTTTTTTTTTTTTTTTTTCTTAACCAATGCCGTATCCAATTTTACCAGCTGTTAGTGAGAATAGTGACGAGTATACTGATGTATCTAAAGTGAGTACAAAATAATGCGTGCGGTTATTTTGTTTATTGACTGTTTATTTTTTTTAAAAAAAAGCATGTAAAATCGCTCCAGGCGAGACTGGGATTAGCCCGATTCAAGATGACACAGGGCTGGGAAACGTCAACGTTGATGGATGTGGAACAAATGTGGAAAGAAAAGCAGCAAAAGATGATGAAATCGTTTCCTACACCACGATTTACGCAGCGAGATATTATTGATAAAAGAGTATACATACCTTCACCAGGCGCTCGTCATGCCAAAGCTAAAAAGACCAAATTAGTGAGAACCTATTCAAACCCGATACAACAGCAACAACAATCTAAACCTGCACTTCATCTTCATCCACAAAAAGAGCATTATCACCCGATGGACTCGTCGTCATCTTCTTCTGAGGGAGAACAGGCTGTAAGAAGACGATCTATCACGCTTCATTCACCACCCCACGTAAGGAATTCATTGGATTATCTATCTTATGCTATTGCCATGACAGAAAATGAACCGGTTATCATGTCTTCACAACCGTTACCAGATGTGACCGAGATTGAACCCAACTTAATTGATAGCTTAAAAGTATCCACATCTACTACTCCACCGAAATTAAGTCCTCCTCCATCACCTGTCACTTTAGCTGCAAAAGCAATCATGATGTTTGTCAATCACCCTACACAACCAGCTCATAATTCTCATTGAAAGAAAAAGCCTATATCCCCCCACCCCTACCGCATTCATGTGATAAAAAAATAGCTCTTTTTTTTCTCTTTTGTACATTTATTTCATTTGCTGTATCCTATATTTTTTTTTTCTTAATAAAAAAATTGAAAAAAAAAATAGTGGATACAAAACACGTATCTTTTTTTTTTTTTTTTTTTTTTTTTTTTTAAAAAAAACAAGATATATCCCGTGTTTTAGATTTTTTAACGCGTTTTAGCAAAAAAAAAAAAAAAAAAAAAAAAAAAAAAAAAAAAAAAATTAGAAAAAAAAAAAGGTGCTAAAACCATGTTTGAAAGCCCGACATTCAGCTCAATTTGGTAACTTGGTTAACAACAAATTAAAGCGTAAAGAACAACTCCAGCTTGTAACAATTTCCCCCATTATCTCACCTTAAACCAACATGACTCGACACTTTTAAGGGACATTTCTTATTTTAGATATGTTCCCAAATATAATTACTTAAATGTTCCATATTATTTCAAAAATAAAAAAAGTGTTTGAGAGTTGACGCACTGTACAGTTTTCTTTTAAAACGCTCCTTCTGGGAAAGGACCATACTGTGCAATATCATCCTTCTTTTCTCCATTGATTTCATAAGATATACGTAAACGAAGCTTGACCGCAGACTATACACGCAAAAAAAAAAAAAAAAAAAAAAAAAAAAAAATGAGCAAAAACAAAATAAATAACAAAAATAAAAAGTCATTTTACCTGGCTTGGATTATTAATTCGCATCATTTGCTTCTCGGTTGTGTTGGGTTGAATGAGATTACTACTAGCAGCATTCATTTGTAAACGTTGACTCTTTGGCACAGCCGCTTGAAACTGCAAATCACGAATAACACCTTGCGATCCGTTATTTGAAAACAAGACCTGGATATTAATGATATCCGGATTACTTCGATCTCGGGAAGGTAAGAGTCGAACGGTTAATCCATTCTTTGTGTACGCTTCATAACCCGCAGCAGCGGATGGTGCCGTTTTACTAGGTGAAGCAGAGCTGGGTAAAGAGTTGCCTAAAGAGGCAAGTGAATCTAAACCGTAATTTGAAGTAGTATTGGAAGGCGTTTTGGGTGAAGGGGCGGGGTCTTCACCTAAAAGATCCATGAGATTCTGGCTTGTGTTTTGTTGAGTAGGTGCAGGACTAGAGGCTGTCATAGCAGGGGATGCATTTCCTCCTCCTCCGCCACCGCCGCCAAATAAGTCTGCTAAAAGATCCACATTGGAAGCTTTGGGTGGTTGGGGAGAAGTGGCGGCCATTGGACTTTGCATCATATTATCTGATGAATCCCCTCCACCTCCACCTCCACCACTTGTACCCACACCCATCAGATCCAAAAGTAAATCCTGATCACTGGGACCAGATCGGCTAGCGCCACTAGAAGAAGCACGGCGTGTATCTGGACTATCGGATGAACCTGTATTTTGAATAATGGTGCGTGCTTCGGGAATAGGCATGCGCTCCAGCACGGCAGGACGAATAGCATCATACGAGAAAAGGTTGGTGTATTCCACAGCACGTTGTTGAATTTCCACTTCCATGCTAACGGTATAATGCAACAGTAATTCCTTGATCTTGTTTTGAGCGCTACCCTCGGACAGACGAGAGGAGAGTTTCATAAGAGCTGTCATGACATATTCACGCGTCACTTGGTTGGCATAAGGACCCATCAAGATGGATTCTAATAAGCCTACCACCGAGTAGTCTGTCACTTCTATCACCACACCTTCCTCCTCTTCAAAGTTACCACTGCTGACCAATACATCACCATATTCACCAATGACCCAAACACTTGCTAAAACCAACCCTTCCTATTTTATCCTTGTTAGTCTTTCCTAATATATTGTATCTAAACACTCTGCGTACCTGGGAAATGTCTTGCTTCAAGGCGGCATATAACTTTTGAACGGTATATTGATGTAAATCTGAAGTCTGAGCGACGAGACGAATAAAACCAGCCAAGACTTCTTCACGGATAAAACTACCTGCTAATTTCAACATGCGTAACATGGTATCGATATGCCATCTTTGATTAGGGGCAAAACGCTCAGCGGCCAAGGAGATTTTGGTGGTCATGCCTTGTTTGAATTCAGAATCAGCGACTTCTAAAAAGGCGAGTAATTCACGAGTGAGAACACGCACATTGCCTTCATTGATCAAGGCAAAACTTAATTCCAGAGCACGGCGACGGATAGAAATATCGCCATCACGAAGACAGTCGAGAATGATGTTGCGATGTCTTTGTACAGCTTGTGTTTCGATACCTACTGTCTTATTCAATGTTTCCAATGCTACATATCTATTTAAACGAAGAAGAAAGATTAAACTATGAAATATAAATATATACTAGTTTATATATACCTGATATTGTTGTCACGATTGCTCAAGAACTTGCCGAGAATGTTAACAGCAAGTACACGCAAACCCGCTTCACTTTGAATGTCCATAATGGTCAAGACGGTTTCGTACAAGATGGAATTACCGACATTTTTGGTGCTTTCGGTATTTGTGGCAACTTGAGCAAGAATGTCGTTCATGGATTCGGAAGCTTCACGATCATTTTTGGCCAGGATGCGCAAAAGACGAAGGATTTTGACCTGAAGGAAAGGATCGGTGACACCCGTCACATCATGCTCAGGGGAAAATCCTGCACTGGCGAGATTTTTAAGATGTCTTACTAAAAGAGGCACAGCCTATTGTACTCGTTGTCAATTTCCATAGTTCATCCTCTTGCCGTCTTTTCAATTCTTTCTTATGGTACATACCTTGCGGAAGATGACAACATTTTCAGGGTTTTGTTCACACATTTCTGTAACTAATGTAATACCGGTGATGAGAACACCATGACTACGATCATTTAATAAAGATTTGGATCTTGAAATGAAATTTTCATGTAATTCAGGTACCCGAAGAATCACTCTCAAGGCACATAATGCAGCCTGAAACATAAATATTTAGGATCATCCCACCATGTTGCTTTTGTTTGAGAGTATTTCAAGTATTTTACCTTCTTACGGATATAGGTGTTGGAACTTCCCATGAGTTTTTCGACTTCAGAACATAAATCACGGGCCATTTCTGAAGAAGAAATGTTACCCATAGTACAAAGAGCCAAACCAACAATAAACATGTTGCTGTGATTCAAATCGCTAAAGATGAGAAGAGGGTTTTGGGTGAGTAAAGGCATATGCTTATTCACTATGGATCTCTACTTTTTCAAACTGTTGGTGACGAGGGTCAAGACTTCGGTTTTTTCGTCAATCAAGAGCATGATACCTAAATAACCTAAACGCTTGTCTGCATATTTGGGAGAGGCGACTAATTTTAAGCATTCCATTTGACCGAAATGGGCGGGATAACCGAGCATATGAATGTAAAGTAACTTGGCGACGTTGGTATGACGCGTGTCTGGATTTTCATTTTTGAAGGCGGTTCGAATGTTTGCACTTTCTTTTTGAATGACGGCTCTCTCTTCTGCTGCTGTTTTACAAGCTCTTACCGCTTTAATGAGATCTATAAAGGTATTCATTTGGCAGCTTTAGTTTCTATTCGAAGCACGGTATAGCGCATTGAATCCATCTGCTTATTTTTTGTTACCTTTCAACCGAAAGAGGGGAAGTTTCGCAAGAATCTCTTGCGAAATTTTATTAATATTTTTCATCATCTTGCAAAGGTTGTTCTTTTTTCAGCAATTCTAGTGGGGTTTTTTTTAAGGCTGGAAAAAAAAAAGAAGAAGAAAAACGGACCCAATTAGTTATGTTTAGCAAGAAGGAAGGATTTAGATGAAGCTAAAAAAGAACAAGAAAAAAAAGAAGTGTTAATAATCCCAGAGACGTCACGGAATATATTAAAATAATAATTTTGCATTGTGCAACAAGCAATCTTTTTTCTTGACAAAATGCAGGGCTTGAATCGTCTCTATTGTACCTGCCGAAAGGACTTAGGCGTAGATCCTTGTGATCTCTCTCTTCTTACCCGAGGCGACTTTTAAATCAATTCATTGCTGTGGGAAGCGTCAGATAGGATATCGAAATTAAAAGGTGAGCTATATTGTAGTAAGTGATTATGCATAGCTTTTCAGTGAGCGGTCCAAATAGATAGGCTTCTACATCTGTTAGTGCGTTGCTGTTGAACACATTCCATGTGTATTTCCATTACTATCAGTAACCGAGCCCAAATCAGCTTGGTGAAAAGAGTAATGAGATCAATCACTGACAACTGCATTCATATAGAATTTGGGCAAGATTAGCAGTTTTATAAAAAAGGGGGTAGCATCTCATTTATTATCTTCAGTGGAAAGGAATTGAGATTGAAAGACATAAAGCTTATAATAATGTATTAAATGCCTGCATAAACAATGGAAATCCATTCTTGTGTGACCCGTATTCCCCAACCTTGGCATTGATAATAAACTATTATTTGAAGCTTAATAATTAACATGTCTAAGAAATAGCTTTTGTTATCTTGTGTTGTGTATGACATGTCACATGAAAAGTTTCTTTTTATGTCATTTCTAATATGTTTTTAGCTTTTTTTACCTGATGACTACAAGATACAAGTGTCTTAACAAGGATGTTAAGCACACATTTGATGGGTGTAACCCAGCTTTGATCCAACAATTTCCACTTCATTTAGAAGCTGAATTTCGAGCTGTCCTTAGTCATCGATCTGGCCTTTCTGAAATGCTTTGCATACTGATGAAACCACTCTTTCAACATGGGATCGAACCTCATCGTATGTCTAAAGTCCTTCGCGTGATGCACACTGAGAAATATGACGAATTGCAGCTTCAATACTACACAGCCCTCAATCATGATGCCGAAAGTCCTTCCGTATTATCTATGCTCCAGTCAAGACAATATCCTGAGTTTTCTCAATTCAAAGACAAGATGCAATATAATGGCTATGTTCCTTCTGCTAATTACATTAGCTATGTATACAGCTCCTTGATAGCGAAGGTTCGTCCTTTCATGAATCAACTTATGTCGTTTGTAGACGGCACTGTTTTAAAAGGGGATCATTCTTTCAAGATCATTGATCACTTGGCAAAAATCAATGGGGTTTCAACGTTTTCTTGCCTCTACACTCTTTTAAATGAACATGAAGAGATCCGTTTACAAGTCTTGGCACAAAGCAAAAAAATGGATCATCTAGCACCTCAATTTCTCCCAATGATGGATACTTACAAAAAGCTTAATATGAAAGAGCCTGAGCTTTTTTATACAGATAATGTCATTGGAGATCAAGGATTCTTAAAACAGGTGATACCGTCCTTAACCAAAGACGTTGTACCTATTCCCAAATGTACAAATGGACAGCAGCAACAACAACAAAACCCTTTTCTTTCACTTTCCTATTATTACCCTGCCAGAAACTTCAAAGATCAGAGTTGTAAGATCTGAAGTAGAGATCAATGAGGCTTGTATCGAAATATTTGGAAAGACTGAGGAGTATAGTAATGAAATTTTTGTTGGTTTTGATTGTGAACGGATGATGCTCACAAGTGGAGTATCCTTAATGCAGATGTGCTACCAAAATGAAATTGTTTTGTTCCGTGTACATGACTTTGATACGAACACGTTTCCTCGTGAGCTATCTAAGGTTCTTAGCTGTTCCAAGATTGTGAAGTTAGGGAGAAATATCAAGGCAGACTGTACAAGAATGAAGCGTGTCTTTGGTGTTGTGATATCAAACCTCGTAGATCTTGGGCCATTTTGCTACAACCGCGACTTAGTTAATAACTCCCGTCCCCGACTTGATGTTCTTTGTGGAAGGATTTTATCTTTGCAACTACCTAAGATATCTATCATTCGTTGTGGTGACTGAGAAAGAGATGATTTGACAAGTGAGCAAATAAGCTATGCAGCATTAGATGCTTGGGTCGCTTTAAAGATTTTTGAAAAGGCTAACGAAGGACTAGCTGTACACGAAAAGGTTACGAAAAAGTCACGAAAGGGTACTTTTGAATTATGAGCAAACAAAAGAGATATATGTAAATATCCTTATTTGTAATTGATGTGGAGCTATAATCTCTCAATCCTCAATCTACTTTTATTCGTAATAAGGTTCATCTTCCTTCTTTAAATTATCACAGGTACTTCATAAAAAAATGTGATAACTGTAACTTGTCGTCGAAACCCCTTAATGTTAAATATGACGTCTTTAACAACATTTGATTTGGTATATTATTATTTTTCAAGTTATAAAAAAGCCTCGTAAAAATAAATAAGTGAGTAAATGATACCTAATTTATTACATTTAATTTATTGTACTATTGTCCTTAGCTGCAGTCACTGCAGTGGCCAGTAGTTGTATATCTTTCTAACAAAATTTAAGATCTTTTAGTTACAAGAGCTATATTTTGACTGTAGCCCTTTAGTTTTTATCCTTTTGCTTCATTGTGGTCACAAAACAATCAATTAAGAATAATAAAATTAGCTCTTATCAAGTCAAAATAGTTACGCTTTGGCTATCAGCTGCGATGTTGATCTTCATCACATGTTTGTTCATCTTTATTTTTTAATAATAAATAAAGAGGTGGGCTCGAAGCTTTATGGTTAAGCTAATACTGTTTTATTTTTTGACTAATTAACTTTTGGTTTCCAAGCAGATGCCTTCAAAGAAAAAAAGAAAAAAAGTGCCTGATTAACTGGGTTTTAAACACAGGCCAATAAGATTCAGAGTTCGGGACACTATTTTTTTGGAGTGGGAGGAGGTACAAAAAGGTATTTGAAAATAGCACTTCTGGTTTTTTTATACTTCTCCCTTTTCTTCTTTTTTTAGTTGCACAAATAATATTTTCCATATTATTGCAAGATTTCCAAAGTGACAGATCATCTTGTTTCAATTCCTTTGGGTAGCTACAGACAAAGACAAAACTCTACCGCTGTTAAATCTCAAGACACGATGACATCCATTAAAACGAAAAAGAATCTGTTTCTGAAATGTGCAGTAGCAGCCACATTATGCATTCTGTTTTTGTGGTTATTATACTCACCTAGTACTGTATATCAACAGCAGCCTTCCAGCGTAAAGAAAGGTTAGTCTTTTTTTTTTTGGCTTTTGGGCTTAAAAAAAATCTAATTTTAGTAACAATAATATATTAGATGTATCTTCTCTAGACCAAATTGGAGTTAACCAAACATGTTCAGCCACAAAGGATGGTCAACCCGCAACCGAATATGCCGTGATGATTGATGCTGGTTCATCAGGTTCTCGTGTCCATGTATATCGATTTAAAGTATGTAACGATCCAGTCTTGGAAGATGAAGTCTTTCATATGTTGAGTCCTGGATTATCTTCCTTCAAAGAAGATGCTGAAGGTGCAGCGCAATCTCTTAGTAAATTGATGGAAATTGCTGTACAAAGTGTACCCAAGGAATCTCAAGGTTGTACCCCCATTGCTGTGAAAGCAACAGCTGGTCTTCGTATGCTCCCTGGACAACAAAGTAAGAACATTCTTGCCGCCGTGCGTAAATATTTAGAAACATATCCATTCCCGATTGCGGATGTGGAAATTATGGAAGGCAAAGATGAAGGTATGTGTTGTAATGTATGCAAACACACAGGCAATGTAATTAAGTAAACAATCACAAATTAGGTGTTTATGCTTGGATCACAGTCAACTATTTATTGGGTAAATTAAAAAAGAGTCAACGTGGTCAATCCGCTGCAGTATTTGATTTGGGTGGCGCATCTACACAGATTGTGTTTGAACCTAGCTTCCATATTCCAACCGAATCTATGACTGAAGGCGACCATCAATACAATTTGGATTATCAAAACAGCACTTATGAGTTATATCAACATTCTTATCTCGGTTATGGCTTAAATGAGGCTCGTAAAAGAATCAAAAATGAAATGATTACGACCTGGAAAGATGAGGCCTCTAAGACTGGTCAAGTATATCATCCTTGTTTACCTCTTAATCATCAAGAGGATTTCGAGTCAAGCAATGGTACTGTTATCAAGTTGATTGGTACTGGTGCAGGTCATGCTGAATGCCGTGGTATCATTGAAAAGGTCTTCAACAAGGACAAAGTATGTGAACTGGCTCCTTGTGCTTTTGATGGTGTCTATCAACCACCTTTGGTTGACACTTTCAAAGGAAATGACTTGTTTGTATTTTCCTATTTTTACGATTTAACTAAACCCTTGGGTATGCCATCTGAGTTCTCCGTACGTGAATTGGGTGAATTGACTGAAAAGGTGTGTAAAGGTGAAACAACCCCTTTCCAACATGTTCCTAATGCCATCAAGACGCTTGAGGACAATCCTGACTTCTGCCTTGATTTGACTTACACATATAACCTGTTACGATTTGGCTACGATATTCCATCTGATCGTTTGGTGCGTACTGCTCAAAAGATTAAGGGGGCTGAAACTGGCTGGTGTTTAGGTGCTTCTATTGCCATGTTGGATGAAGCTAAATTATGTTTAACCGCTTAAAAAAAATAACATACGCATACACATATACAAACACACACACGCACACACGCAGGCACACACGCAGGCACACACAACACACACACACACACACACACACACACACACACACACACACACACACACACACACACACACACACACACACACATTACTCTCCTAGATTTATTTATTTTCTTCATTCCTCCCTAATTCTACTAATCAAACGGGGAAATATTAAAAATCATTCTTGTTAATTATAATATAAGGGTATGCTTTCTTGTTTATTTATATTGACAATTGTTGTTTATCATCAGCCATGATTTGTTCCTGACGCTGATGGTCCGAGTAAATTTGGTACTCGAATAAGATTGGCAAAAACTTCCAGAGAGAAAACTCTGGCCAGTAACAGTCAACAAATTGTATCTGGCATCGATCATTTGCCTGCCATAATAGAAAATCACTGAGCCTTATTTCACCCGAAGTTCTCACTAATATGTCCAAAGGTGGACAACCAGATGTGAACAAATGATCCTTAATTGTTTGATCTGTAATTTGACTATTTCCAGAATATTAAAACAAAAAACAAAAAACGCGGTATACGTGTATTCACTTACTCTACTGTGATCTTTCCTTGTTTTACCAAATCAATGGTGTCCTTTATCGCTGTTGTCATTTCGTCCCTGGAGGTATATGGGCAGCATATGTTGAATATACGTCTACAAGCAATTGTTAGAACAATGACTTAATTAAGAGGGGTCAATACTTACTTGTTTTGGTGTTTTGTGCGCTCTGTTACTTTATTAGCGATTTCTCTCACATCTGCAGGTAAATAATCCAAATTGCCTAGAAACCGAACACCAATCTGATATTTTTCTACCAGTGTGCTTAAATTATGGCGTGAGTCTTCCGTTATTATTGCTCTGTGTTAAATTATATTTGTTACTTTTTCTCGCAAAATCCTTCGAATGCCTCACAGAATAACTTCATCAGGTAATCAACTTCATCCTTTGATCGGTTGAAGTTTTCTATACTAAAGGCAAATACAGTGACAGCTTCAATGCCCATTTGCATGCACAAATCTAACACTTTTTCAAGCTGCTTAAAACCTTCGTAATGACCAAACTTTGTAGAAGAGGCACCTGCCTTCTTTGCAAACCGTCTATTTCCGTCGAGAATAAATCCAACATGACGAGGTATTTTCCCTTTGCAGAGCACTGATAACACGAATTGTTCAGCGAAATTTTTACAAGAATCGATAAAAGACATGTGATAAAGACAAAAGAATAAAAAAATAAAAGCTCGGGAAGAGCAATAATAAATACTCAGTCAACCAATCATGGTTTGACAGATCTGTGTTTTTTTTTTGTTTTTTTTTTGTTTAATTATTACATGATGCGATGCTCAACCTGAGCAATATTTGATGAAGAGAATTTGCACCTATAAAAGAACGAGTTTAATGCTAAAACCCGGATTAAAAAAATTCTAAAAAGGTTTTACTGTACCTCCAGTTTTTATGATTGGGTTCCAAATCCACTGGTACAACATCTGGATTTTCAATCTTTATAGAAAACATGGCTTCTGTGGGAGGTCCGTTATTTAGTGTAAATGTTGGTTTTATTGCCAATTGTTGAGATTGACATTTCTGGTGCATATGTGGTGAGTTGAACATTCTATCGTTAAATACGACATGATGGGAAGATCGTTCCGAATCAGAAAATATTTGTCCTAGCATTTCTACCGTTTTTTGTTCATCCAGAATATCATTCTCCGCCAGAAAATCATTTAAACAAGCCGTTAAATCATCCGGTAATCCGTTATAGTTGATTTTACTCGCTGCTAATACAGATGTAATACGTTGAATCATTGCCTTGGATGCCTTTTGGGCATGGTCTTTGTTGATCACACTTTTACAGAATACGGTGGATGCTTGATAGACACAACTAATGAATTGCTGACAAACGCACCAATCAAATCTTTCGGTAATAACTTCAGACATGATCACGATACGGTTAGCAGCATCTGTGCAAATTTGATAGGACCGATGTGTTCGATATGGTAAAGTTTCGAGTGGTGAAGGCGGTGATAAATCATCTAGATCTAGAGTCGAACTAAAATTATTGGTATTGGGAGATAAAAATGTCTTGTGAAGTTGAATCCATTGTGTTTGGTATTGTATCATTAATAATAATCCAGACTGTTCGCGTAACATGGCTGCATCCAAAACAGCATGATGATCGTGTTCCTTCTTATGAATATCTGCAAATAATCGGATAGGTTTAGGGTCTACGCGATACATGACTGGCAGACGGTCGAACCAAGTCGCCAGTGCAATTTCCAATTCCTGAATCTTTTTGATCCAACGCAAAGGCAATATACCAGAATGATGATGTTGTAAGTTTTGTCGTTGGTAGTCTTGGGTCATGGATTGTATACGTTTTCCAATTTTAGCAAGCTCCAACAAATAGACATAGAATGATTCTTTGGCAATAGTTTTATCATCATAATTTGCTTCTTGGTGTTCCACCAGTTCCTTATTCAGCTGTAAAAGATCATAAAAGTTTATATCAGATACAGTGTCATCTAATAAGGGCGGCTCTCCAGAATAAGTAGATATAGCGATATCATTGTAATAAAGTCCCAAATATAATTTTAAATATTTTTTTCTTTGTAGTCGATTGAAGGTCATGAGAGTTGACATTTGGTGAATGTTGAGTTGAATACTCATGCGATAAGCAAGGCTAATGTACATGCGTGATTGAGAATGCCGTTTATGTAATACACAAAACATGGATAGGTTGAGTAAAGTTTCAATGGTTGTGGCATCAGGCGAGTCAAAGTAGTCCATCATGGCTTCCCTTGCACGACCGAAATAGTGATAAGCAATATCGTGGGCATGTTCAGAAGCATTTTTGTTGTGGCGAATGATGTGTAAGAATATAATGGCAAGACCCGAATCAATACAAACTTGATTTCGTTCAGGGTCACCAGATCTATTCCAAAAAGTTGGCCAGTCAGCTGAGAACTTTGGATGAAGACAATCCCAGTAAGTTTGACAAATATATGATAAAACTGATGGAGATACATCTTCTGTTAGTTTACTCAAGTTGAGATCTGGGTTCTTAAATTTATCTGAGCAGGTGTTTGGTCGTCTATACATTGCATTATTCCAGTATTCAATCGATGGATCTACAACCACAATTGAAGAGAATGAAGAGGATGAAGATGCGTATTCAGATTCATCACAGTCCTCGTTCGTCAAACTAGGAACAAATATATTGGTTGGTTGTTCTGTTGACTCTGTAATGATTTGTATTTTTTGCACTGCTTCAATTAGTTGTTCCACTGATTTGATATTTGTCTCTAATCTCATTGAATTTCCCGGTTGAAACGAAAGTGTCCACTGCATTGATGATAGGTCTTGGTGCTCTTGGGTATCTAACCTTTCAATTTCACCAGACGTTGTATAGTTTGGTAAAGATTGTATAAACGATTGCCGGTTGTCTATTAACGGCGGTCCCTTTTTTTTATCGAAATGTCGTGAGACTTTATCTAACTCTTTTGTCATTCTCGATAATACGGGCGAGGTCTTTTCTATCCATGATTCAATTTCATAGAATGTAATCTGTAAAGCATCCATATCATCCTGTTGTATCTTTTTAGCCTTTGCCTCTGCTTTTGCTTCGGCAGAGTTAGTCAGTTTCTTAGACTTGCTTCGTTTGTGTCTAGTGGTTCGTCTTTCATTGGTATCAAATAAATACATGCTGTAAACAATAATAGCTTAAATTGAAGTATGAAGAGAGAAAAAAAAGGAGAAAAAAGAGAAAGAAACACAAACTGCTCCGCCGAAATCCTATTCTTTTTTTTTTTTTGGATGACGCTTTTTTAATTATAATTCCCCGCTCAGTCTCTGTCTTTTTTCCTTTCTTTTCTAAATGCCATTTTTCATGTGGGTTGTGATCATATCCCCGCTTCCCTTTTATGATCTTTGTTACCGTATTTAGATACACGTCTGACTATTTAACCTTATTACTCATCCCTCCATCAAAAAAATAAAAAATATGTTTCAATTTTCGTGCAGATTGTTGCACTGCTTTAAAATGCTACAAATCGAATCTTTGTAATTTGTTCTAATATTCAGGTGACACGAACATTACATATTTCATTAACTTTGTCCTCCCACACACTTTCTCTGAAAAATCAGTTCTTCTTATTCCTTATATTATAGATACTATGGTTATTTGACATGGCACATAAATCTATCATGTGAACAAGGAATAACCATAGAGATCACTTTTTTTTTTACCTTTTATTTTTAATTTTTCAGTGATATCATAAATAATCTTAATGGTTGCAAAGATCATAAATAGTTAAGCATGGTGCTTATCCTGCAAACCCATTTTATTTGGTTGGGAACCAGAATATAGATCGGTGAATCTTTTACGAGCAAAATATCAAATGGTATGACAAAAAATCAGTAACACGGAATACATTTCTGAATTTGCTGACTCCATTCTCAATCTTCGCTTTCCAAGACTTTTGTCGCCATCAAAATTCGTTCAAGGCCAATTATTGAAGATTAAAAAAAAAAGACAGGAAATTATAAGTCATGAGAAGAAATAGAGCTAGTAAAGATTTGAAGATCTTCACCTTTAAGCAGGTTGGATGCAAAACAATGACCGATGTTCAACCCGGCAGGTATATAGCAACAGGCATGACTTTAGGGCTTAATCTTAATCAAGTGTGTTTCTATACGACCGCTGCATAATAAGTTCGTAACAGATACATGCGCTTGTACAACAATAAAAAGTACCATTTTAAAAATTTCACTTCTTGGCTTTATTGATTGTTCCACGTATTGATTTTAATTAGAAGATAAGTGCGATTGAGCCGTAGTTTACAGTTGACAGTAAAAAAAAAAACGTGGTTTAGCTTGAGTTTTATATTGAAATTTTTAAAATGGTACTCTTTAATTATTGTACATCTGGAACCTATAATGCAGCATTTGTGTAGAAATGTCGTTATTTCAAATTAAACCTTAAAGTTGTATTTGGTGTTATGTTCTAGCCGTGTTGAACATTGACCTTATTTTTTTTTTTTTTTTTTTGTATCCAGCCTACGTAAAGGTGAAGATCTTCAAATCTTTACTAGCTTTATTTCTTCTCACGGGCCGCACTTCCCTGTCAGTTTTTATTTTGCTATTAACATTGAACGAATTTTGTGGTTGATGAAAGCGAACTTTGAAGAATGCAGATACTGCAATCAATAAAAAAAACATTGAAACTTTTATAAAAGGAATACTGGATCGGAAACCATTACGAATTTAGTTCATTGGAAAGTCAAAATTCAGAATAATGAAGCTAATGCAATATTATAATCATTGGAAAGAAGGTAACACGGCCATAAAAATCCCATTTTCTTTAACCTTTCTCTCCCAATCTTGAAAGTTACACCAATTGTATCATTACCAAAAACAATAAAGCACCAAGAAAGGAAAAAACAGTAAAACGCTATTGTTGATGAACTTCATTTTTTTTTTTTTTTGTCATTTAGATATTTTAGATACTCATCTTGGGATTCTTAATTAAGCCTGCAATTGTAGTATACTTCCGTAAGTAAAGATTCACAATCAATATGAAGGCGGATTTAAATAAGTAAAAAGTTTTTACGAGATTAAGTAACTTCTAAAGAGCTAATTTATTACAAAGGATTTTGTTTTTGTTTTTACAGTTGGTAGAAGATAAAAAAGAGAAAAAAAAAAAAAAGCTTACCCAGCCTATTTCAAATTTTTGGCATACTTGAACAATATCATCTGCCCAGCTTCTGAATCAATTTCGGCCATGGCCTTTTCGAATATCGTATCCATTGTCGCATCCAACTTATCCCTAATTACACTTGTCTCGGGATATAAAAACTTACTTATGGCGGTCAATAGTAATAAATTGATCCATGCAAAAGAAATTTTACGCAATTTTTTGGATTGCTCATTGTGAGATTGAGGTGTATTGGGCGCTGAGTAATCTAAACCTAAAGAGCTGAAAAAACGTTGTTTGATTGTATCTACAATAACGATTATTTGATTGTCATCGATAGGTGATTTTTGAGCTTCTGTTAGGAGTTTCATC